>NC_134498.1:23943115-24048115 GCF_040206685.1 Ascaphus truei
ATACAATAATGCTGCTTCGTTACCTTAGCGGATAGCCGCTAAGGCAATGAAGGGGTTAAGGCACATTAGCATGTTTATAGGGGACAATTGCCCCCAATAAACAACACACATCCTCCCGCCCCCTAATACATACAGTACTGTAATTGGGCAAAATTACTATTATCCACATATGGATAATAATGCATTTGCCCATTTTAAATACATTTAAATTACAATAAATACAGTCAAAACATTTAACACTTACGTTTTACAGGCACCCACGATGAAGGCCGTCTTCATCCTCATCTTTCTGCCCATGCCCCTACGGTGCTTCAAAACATGCACACAAATTACAATAGCCAATGTAATGTCCCCTAACCCCTTAATCACCATAGTGGTTATTAACTGCTACAGTCATTGAGGGGTTAACCAACCCTCACCCACCACTCGGGAGGCCCACATACCCTCCCACACTAACCCCCACCCCGTGAGGCCTAACCACCCTCACCCACTACCCACAAAGGAGGCCTACCCACATACTTTGGTGCCAAAACACCCCCTCCCCCAACACATACAGTACAATAATGTGCAAAATAACTATTATCCAGATATGGATAATATATTATTTGCCCATTATGAAACACATAAAACATGCACAAATCAAAACATGCATTTTTAATCTTAAAATCACCACATTGTACAATAAATCCAGCATCTATTGTAAATATAAGACAACAAATCAGCAGCTCCACAAATGTATATGAAATGTCACACAATTGCATAGAGTGTGTACATGATGCAATTAATCTGTGCATCATGTAACAATATGCAAAATATATGTTACAATATAATACACTATGAACAATGTCCCCTAACCACCAATGCCATCCTGAAAATCAATTAGAAACTAACCAACATCAATACAATTAGCATCAATCAATTAATCCATTTCCTCAAACAATTAAAATACAGTACAAATCAATTATACAATTCCCTATTCAATTGCTAAAGCCAAACCATTGCCAAAACAATTCTAATTTAAAGTAACCACCATCATTCTAATCTTACTACCATAAAGAAGCCATTAACAAAATAAAAATTACATTATTCACAACAATGACAAAATAAAGATGCTAAATACATTATCCATACATGAAAAGAACCAAAACATGAGCCAAACAATCAATTATTATCCCTGTATGTCTATCCATACAGATAGATAAACATAACATACAAGGGCAATAATACAGCATAAAATACAATGCATTTACATACAAAATTCACATACAATACACCCATTCAGTGTCCGTGAATGTATTATATACATAGATACATTAACGGGCATTTAATGGGAGTGAAAAAATAAAAGACATGTATGAAAAATCATAAAAACCTGTAAAAATAAAAATAATAAACTTTTCTTTTGTTTACTCACCATTAGATGTCCACTCTCCGAAATCCAAGCGACCCGGAAGCACAGGAACCAATCCACAGGTAAGCCATAAAATAAAAAACCATAACAAATCCACGTCTGTGTCTTCTTTCTTCTTTGGGGTCTTCTGGGGTCTTCTTCCATCTTCTTCCATCTTCTTCCATCTTCTTCCATCTTCTTCCTGCTTCTTCCGTCTTCTTCCGTCTTCTTACGCCACGCCCTTCTTCTCTTCTTAGGAGGGAAGATGTTCCTTCCTCGGTGACTAGCTTCAAAATGAGGCGACATAGGCTTTTATAGGCCTATGACGTCACATTTTGGTCAAATGTTCCCCATGGTCCTGATTGGGCCGTGAAAAACATGTGATACGGCCGATGAAAAAAAAAATTATGACGTCATTTAAAGGCAATGAAAGCACAGCCAGGGGTCCTCGGGTTGTTCCTGCTGGTGTCTTGCACTTATCCCTGCCAGCCTGCCATAATGAAGGCCGTCCTCATCACCGTCCATGTCTCCATTGCCACAAACAATACAATCAAATAAATAATCGAATGGCGCCTAACCCCTTAATCACTGTAGCGGTTAATAACGACTATAGTAATTAAGGGGTTAACCCACCCTCCCCCACTACCCACCCAGGAGGCCTAACCACCCTTCCCTTGGCAAATACTCCCACCATCCACCCATGGCAGTCAATGGTCAACCTAAAAAATAAACAATTGCCCCCAATAAACCTGCTTTTGTGCCTTAACCCCTTCATTGCCTTAGCGGTTAGCCGCTAAGGTAATTAAGCTGCTTTAATGTAATTTTAATTAACAGTGTGTGGGAGCAGGGGGTCTCCTGAGCTTAGGATAATATTTTATAGCCCCTACAGCTATTATAATCTCAGTCTATGTGCCGAAGCAATCAGAGACTGTTTGGATGTCCCGAGTGACGTAAGATCACACTTTACGGTAGTTTTTGCTTTACAGCCAGTCGCAATACACACGGGACTTCTGAGGAACGAGCCTGACGGTGCCTCCAACGGTCCCGGTATCCAAGGGCGCTCTACCCAGACACACAGAGGCGAACTCAGGGTCTCCCAAGCACGGCAGCTGAATATATCTTCATGCCAGGATTTCCATAGGGAAGGACAAGCGGACATTAGCTGATCCTGTGGTCGTTGCGGTTCTGTGTTTGTTGCGGTGCCGGGTAACACATGTCATGAGTGCATGAAATGCCTAATATTTTCTGATCTGATGTACGCAGATATCTTACCATTTTAATATATGTATATTTTGGAACTTACTTCACTATATGCGTCTGCGCTTTTGTTTTTTGACATTGAAAAAGCGCCATAGGGGACGTGAAATGCGTGGGAGGAGAGTTTAGTCCATGGTTTTAATGTAAACCAATCAATTGGTTTTAACTTTCCTTGCTGATGAGTTTTTCCCCTTTTTTTACTTGAGTGGTGGTCTTTACGATCTATACAACCTTTTTATTTACTCATCTGATCGATAAGACGCCTCGGGGGCAATGGAGGGTTTATTCAACAGCTGATTCCACAGAGATTTTTTCAGCCGGTTGAATAGGACATCATTACAAGACGCCATTGAGGGATCGCCTCAAGCATCTGATGCGCACATACAACCAAGCCGGAGGAAAAGGACGGTGCTTAATCGTGAGTGTATGGTCACTCCACACCGGACATACCAGAGACACGGGGCTATCAATAGAGGTACACATTTTGGTAAGGCATTAATTATTCCACACTGATATTATCACCTATTTTCTCATGCTCCAGTGTAGTGTCTCTTCCTATTTTTGATCCTCCACTTTGTTTCAGGATTACCTCCCCAACCCGTTAATACTCTGACATTTTACATTATATATTTTTAATTGACATGTTCCACATGTTTTGTTGCCCTCCTTGAGCATATATTCTGTTTTCTATTTTTCTCCATCCTAGAAATCCTACTGTACTTTCTGCACAGAATGCAGCTAGTTAGGAAGTCCGTCTTCCCACTGTGTGTTGTACAGCGCATGCCTCCCACTCTTGCCCTCTTCTTGAAGGATCTCTGTCAGATGGAAATGGAAAGCAGGCTTTCGGAAATCTCCCTCAAACTGGCAGAAACAGACGAGTCCATCTGGCAGCAGGAAAAAAAAATACTGTAACATCTATGTGATAGAAACTCCAATGGACCACATCTGACACATACGAGGGAAAGTTCCTCATCATTCTGCCTGATAATCTTTCATCACTATAAGCCAAGATGACGGTTGCTCCAATTCACAGAATGAGCTAATTTATGCTCTGTGTGATTTTATTTTTTAAGCTGTGCCAATATTTTGGCTCTGAATACAAATAATGTATGTATTTACCCTCTCCTGGCTATGTAAAGCCAAGTAAGGTCTGTCTGGCAAAGGAAAGATTAATTCATTGTGTGCTGTAAATGCTGCACCTATATAATTATCTCACACATTTCTAACCTTTTCTGGTGAAAAGAGATTTAAATGTCCTATGTGTATACAAACAGAAGTGTGCTGCTTTCTGTTGTCAGTTTAAACATTTTTGTATAATATGACTTTTGAAAGGTATACAAGGGTCATCCATTCAGAAGCCTCAGATTATTGGAAGCACACAAACAAATTGTGTGTTTCTGCTGTTAATGTTTGTGTCATACTTAACAAGGCTGTAACTTTTCTTTCTAATAATTGTTTCTACATTCTAGTGTTAATATGTATGAATTAAAGCAATTTGACTGTCATTACTAATTCCTGCCAAACAAGGGGTGAATGTGACAGAATTTAAATTGTACAGTATATGTTATTTCTAGTTTTCTAACATAAGTATTAGTGCTTCAATGCAACATGGATCAATTCTACATTAGGGCTTGGAAAAAATAGCACAACATAGTTATTCATCCTGAATGGTAAATGTGTTACTGCGTACACATTAGGTGAACCATGTCTCTAAAAGAACTTAGCTTAACATTATATATATATATATATATATATATATATGACTGTGCACGTGCGCGTCTATATTCGAAACGGCTGTCTGTGGGTGGGTTTACTGGCTATGCATCTTAACACAGGCTGTGCTCAAAGTTGTGATATGCAGCATGTATTAGCTTACAGGTGACCATGTCATATGGTTTTGAAGCAAAAGGTGGCACTGTGTGTTCATTTGCATGTCATTTCCCAGAATCCCTTGCTGCAGTGTAAGCACTGCTGCTGGGTGATAATGGTGAAAGGCAGGGTTGCAGACCTGTCTAAGACATGCAAATGAGTATACAGTAATATTTCCATTTGCTATATGCTTTACTGTGGAGGGTTTGTGTCACTTTTTTTACACACCATAACATATCCTATCTATCTATCTATCTATCTATCTATCTATCTCAACTCCGTTATAGCACGTTCCTCTGGGGCCACCCAATCCGACCACGCTATAACTGGGGTTGAGCTATTTTTTGTTTAAATGGCCGCCGGGAGGAGGAGGAGGTGGAGTGAGGCGCCGGCAGCCCTACATGTCCCCTAGCAGCCACTGTAGTCCTCCCAGCATTCCCCGCACTCCCCTTAGCAGCGCCGCACCAGCCAACCACGGATCCCCACAACTATCCTCCAGCCTCGCACCGATCCCCCCACCTATTCCCCCCCCCCAGCCTCGCACTGATCCCCGCACTGATCCCTTGAACTGATCCCTTGCACTGATCCCCGCACTGGCCCCAGCCTCAAGCCAATCCCTGCACCGACCCCCCAGCCTCGCGCCGATCCCCCAGCCTTGCACCGTTCTTACCCCCCCCCCAGCAGCCCCACGATGCCCCCAAAGGTGAGCTATGACACCAAAGGTAGGGGGGCTGTATGTGTGGTGTGCGGTGTGTGCTGTGAGTGTGTGCAGTGTGCTGTGAGTGTGTACAGTGTGCTGTGTGTATGCAGTGTGCTGTGAGTGTATGCAGTGTGCTGTGAGCGTGGGCTGGTGCTGTGTGTGCTGTGAGTGTATGCAGTGTGCTGTGAGTGTGTGCAGTGTGCTGTGAGTGTATGCTGTGTGCAGTGAGTGTGTGCTGTGAGTGTGTGCAGTGTGTGCTGTGAGTGTGTGCAGTGAGTGTGTGTAGTGTGCTGTGAGTGTGTGCAGTGAGTGTATGCAGTGTGCTGTGAGTGTGTGGGGTGTGCGGTTTGCTGGTGCTGTGAGTGGATGCAGTGTGCTGTGAGTGTGCAGTGTGCAAAACTTTTTTTGTTTTTAATTTGGGGTCCATGCTCAAACCGCGTAATAGCGAGGCTCCCCTGCTTCAAACTCAGCAGTTGTAACTGCTGCTGCTTCACTCAGCTGATCAGCCCTCATTGACACACACCTTTGCTTCCTATTTAACACAAGCCTCTGCCTCCTGTGCTTTGCTGGTTCAACTCGTTTGCTTGGCCACTGTTACTCTTTTATCCTGCTACCAGTTACCTATCTGTATTGATCCATGACTGCCTTGACCCATGCCCGCCTGACCACGTTGCCTGCATTGACCCGTGCCTGACCACTCCACCTGCCACCCGACCGCCTTGACCCATGCCTACCTGACACTGCCCCTTCTGGATACTCCTGACTTTGCATCACCAGGTTTGCCTAGCTCCAGCCACTGGGATCCACCTCTCTGCACATAATTCTGCTATCAGAATATAAAGAGAGTACATGATCGACTACGTTAACTGAGTGGTTCTTTACTTTGCAGTGTAGGCATGAATACATATTTTTGTTTTCAAAAGATTTTTTTATAGACTTCAAACCACTATTTTATATATGACATAATTCACATAAAAATTCAGCCATATACAAATGATCAAAAGATATCCAAAACAGCTGCCTTCAAAAGGAAATCATTTTTTTTGTGCGAAACAAGCAATTCAACATAAATGTCTTATTTTAATAGCAGTTTTCCAGAGGGGATCTTATGATGGCAATTTAAAGAAAAAAAATCTAAATATACACAAGTAATGGTAATTTGTGAATGCTGTTTTAATTATTTAATTTAAAAAAAAAATGTTTAATGTATAATGTGATTTGCATAATGTCACTTTTTTTCATCAACAGTCACCAGTGCAAATAAAAGAAACCAACACACAAATTAAATCAGAATTCAAGATCAATAATTACATTGTTTAATACTTTTGTATAAGGTTACATTTTTAGATAAGTGACATTACAGGTATGGATTGGAGAGAAGAAAGCATTATTGAACACCTTGAATATGGACTACAATTTTGGGCACCCCTCCATAAATACTGTAAGACATTATGTAACTAGAAAAAGTAACCAAATTAATAAAGGGGAAGGAAAATCGGAGTTATGAGGAGAGGCTAGCTAAATTAGATTTAACAAAGAGGGGCTATGATAACTATATACAAATATATTGGGACAATACAAGGAACTTTTAAAAGAACTATTCATCCTAAGGGCAGTACAAATGACATAGGGTCGTCCCTTAAGGTTGGAGGAAAAGAGATTTCACCAGCAACAAATGAAAGGTTATTTATGTAAGGGCAGTTAAAATGTGGACTTAATTAAACATGGAAACTGTGGTGGCAGATACAATAGATATCTTTAAGAAAAGGTTATACTTATAATTAAAAAGGAAAGTTATACAGGGATATACAAAGTAAGTAAACATGGGAAGGATGTTGATCCAGGAAACATTTGATTACCATTATTGAAGTCAGGAAGAAATTAATTTTTTCCCTTTTGAGATCATTGGATGATATGTCACTGGGGTTTTTGTTTGCCTTACTCTGGATCAAAATACTGTAAATACAAATATAGGATAAAGTATTTGTCGTCTAAATCCAGCATACTGCTGCGGCCAAGTTTATTCGAGCATTTGCCCGTTCTTGGCCGCAGCAGTAGCCTGGCGCGCGCCCGAGTGTGACGGGCGCGCGCCGAAGCAGCGGAAGAGCGCCCTCCGATCGGGGCGCTCTCCCTACCGCTACCGGGTCCGCCGGGTCCCCCGGAACCCCCTGCCGCCGTCCCGCAGATCGCGGGACACCAGGGCTCCCTCGGGGAGCCCTGGACGCGCGTGCAGGGGGCGCAGGCTCCCGAAGACGCGTGACCGCGCGTCTATGACGTGCGGCACGCCGAGGGGCAGCCACAAGCAAGCCGGGAAATATCCCGGCTTGCGGTACCGACCACACTGCAATAAAGTGTGTCGGTACTGTAGGTTGAACTTGATCGACGTATGGCTTTTTTCAGCCTCACTTACTATGTAACTATGTCAGGACCGGCGTGATGGTGGTGCCACAACACCAAGCCCCACAGTTACAGAGGCCCTGCCCCATAACAATTAAACGGATTGCCAGGGGAGAGTGCGGGGCCTCTGTAACTCTCTTATCTTCTCCCGGCATCTCGTTTCCTCCTGGCATCTCCCCCATTGTTATGGCCTCGACGTCAAATGGCGTTGCATTGTCATGACAACGGCGATGCCGCAGCGTGATGTTGCCATGACAATGGGATGCTTTCTGGTGCCATGTTGCCATGACAAAGTGGCACCCCGTGGTCATGGCAACCAACACCATTGGACGTCGCAGAGCTATAATAATGGGGGAGATGCCACCGGCGAAGGTAAGAGCCGAGGCCCCACACATGTTTCTGCACTGAGCCCTGCAAACATCCCAGCCGGCCCTGAATTATGTAAGTATGTAACTGTAGCCCCCTGTAAACAGCACGGGCTATACCTATCTTCCTCCTACTGTGGTAAGTCCTGTTAAGGGCAGGCACCAGTAGTCATCATGGGTTTTCCCCCTTCCAAGACCTGCCCTGAGTGGTAGATGGCCCCTGCAGACATGAGACAGAGGGGAGGTTCTGCTGACATCATGAGGGGTGGGGCTGTCTCTATTTAGCAGCCAGCTCCTGTAAGTGACTGTCTGTTATGTCTGAGGAGTTGGAGGAGACAATGCGGTCTCACCTGTGCAGTGCGTACAAGAGCAGAGAGAGGAGAGGAGAGACTCAGCCACTTTGAGTAGAGCTGATAGCACGATAGACCCGGTGGACCAATGCCCCTCACACCATATATTGACGTATTGACGCCCCAGCCAAGACCATCCTGTCGGAGGAGAGACTTGGAGGGAAGGAGAGGAGGAGAGATCTGTAAAGGGAGGAGAGTGGAGTGCTAAGCAGGACATTGCTGTTGTTGTTGTGGCTGCTGGTCGCCACTACATTTGGAGTCGCTGATCTTACCAATAAAGAGACAATACTTTTATACAAAGACTGTTGTGTGAGTCTGGAGCATTCAAACCTGGACCAGGGTGGTTCTTCTATACAGGTCCTATCCCATATCCCTGGGAGTATAGAAGATGGAGGCGCTGTACCACCACTAAAGCATGGAGGCTACCACCCCAGAAGCCTGGTCCTGTCTCCCCAATAACAACGCGGGAAGCTTAGGCCCTCCTGTTCCACGCAGGTATGCACCACATCTATGCATGTAATCTGCCCTCACGTACCCTAGACACCACAGATGAGTCTGGGGGGGGGAGGGGGACAAGGGTTACATAACTATAACATCATCCATGTTTGATGTTCTATTAATCAGCATATGCAACTACAGTACGTGGAGAATATATGCAGTATAACACCATGGACACTGTCCCTGGTGCTGAACTATAAATGTCCATTATGGCACAGCAGTTTGACTCTGCGAATTGAGTTTTCTTAGGAAATACATCAGAATTTGCAATAAGGAAATGCTGACTAGCTTCCTACGTAGCCTTTGTAAATTCTCAGTCAATACAATGGAACTGAATCATTAAGCTAATGTAACGAAGTTAATTTTCCATCTGTGTTATTGTTTTTTAGTTGAATATAAAATATAGTTAGAGTTATGAGAAGGCATGATTTAATGAAGAATAGTTTATGTATTTGTTTTTTGTATTTGGATAAATCCTCAAATATGTCTTCAAAAATAAAAAATCATTATATGAAGTATTTTATTTTTTTAATAGGTTTGACGCAGGGGGTCTCCTGAGCTAGACGTGTTAATTTCCACTCCGGGACCCCCTGCTCCCCGAGATATTGATCTCTATAGGGAGTGATTGTATCTCTTCACAGTGTAAATGTCCCATGTCGCGTGGGCCAATGGGAACCTGCAAGGGATGACGTCACTGCTTCCTATTGTCCCGCCGGGCGCGGGACATTTTGGCCACCATTATGAAAGCCCTAACTAGCCCATCTGAGCTGTTACCTGCAGAGCTGTTGGCACCCCCTTCCGAGGTAAGTATGCAGGGAAGCAGGGGGACCCCGGAGCTTCAAATGCCATATATATAGCCGGACTGAGACATTACAGCGCCCTAGGCTGACAAAAAAAGTGACGCCCCTCCTGCAGCATTGCGGCATCAAGTGATGCCACAAAGTCACGTGGCAACACATTGTCATGACATGATGTCCTGTTGTCATGGAAATGCATCACCACACTGAAAGAGGAGGAGGCCAGGGCAGCAAAAAGGTAAGTAAAGCATTCTAAAACCGCTAGTGATGCTCAACCACTTGACTTTTCACCGTGTGTGCCATCTTTAAATGCCTGAGTCTTGTGCACCCTCATGTAACCTCTCTGCATTGCTTCCTAGGAAGGTCACATCATGTATTATTTATATGAGTGTCACATGTATTACTAATGTGAAGTGCTATGTACACTAATGGCGCTATATAAAGACATACATACATCAGTGTGGTGTATATATGGATACTCCACATTTTTAACTTTGACTCAGGTTGCTGGTATTCAGGCAGCTGGGCGATGAGGTAACAAGGTTATATAATAATGTCAGGAACTTTTATACCACAACTTTCATTTATTCGTGTTCCCAAACACAGGAACCTCTCATCCATATATTGACACGTTGCACTTTATTTCACATCAGACATATATGAATATAATTCTTCAATCAGTGCCCACGCTTAATATCTGAGTGGTGGCACACATCTTGGTTCTTCACTGTGGTAAGTCCTGGGCCCCGTCTTCATAGTTGTGGAACCTCTGTCCTCATTATTTCGGTAATACTAGGCATATTGGGGATCCTAGCAGGTTCTGTATACATAGCCAATACCTTTAGCCGTTATGGTTACTTTCATTTCCATCATCCTGAGAGGAATGCATATGCAGATCCGCGATTAGAGCTGAGATGCCTCATTACTGAGGCCCCTCTGGCGCATTCCGTTTCATACTTGGCACTTATCTTGGACTCTCTTGGTCTTCTCTAGAGAACCTAACTGACAAGGTTACTGTCCCTGTCTAGAACATAATAAAGTAGGGATGCCTGGTCTATTCTATTACCATAAGAACATGTGTCTACTCTCCCTGAGGCGCCTCTCCTCATTTTTTTTTTCTGGAACCTAACCTTCGAGAACAGTCCATGTGCCTTAAATACCCCTGTGTGTCATATAGATTCCCATAGCAACCAGAGTGGGGCCCAGCATACACTTAAACTGTTAGCAACCGTTTTGGAGGGGGTTACACTCGTCAATGTTGAGGGACATTTAAAGATGGCGCATCAGAAGGCAGCGCACATGGGACTCAACATCTCCAAAATGTCCCTCGACAATGACAAGGGTGCGCAAGGCTCGAATATTTAAAGATGGTGTCGGGGTCAGAGTGTGCGCGGCAAAAAGTCAAGCAGAGAAGTGTGGCGCCCCTTTTCGGTTTGCACCCCGTGAAGTGTCACCAAGAGTGCTGCTTTAATAAATGCTTTAGTATCCAGGAATCTTGAGTGGAGTCCAACCACAGGGTTTATCACTGTGTGTGTATTGTAGTGAGCCAACTCCCTTCCCATAGCACATTTGTACTGTAGCTGGATTTAAGTGGGGAAGAGCAGTGACTGCGGCAAAGACTCATTTCCCTGTTTACCGGCATTGCAATGTTGAATACTACTGTCTGCGTATCACTCCATGTCTGTATGAGAATGGGTGTAATAGTATATGGGCCTTTTTGTAAACTTCTCTTTATTCATATATTCTTATGTGTTAAATTAAAAGATGTCTAAATGTGCCCATTTAAGTATGATGGAGTATAGGCAGGCAATAGTGTTTTCTTACAAAAGGTATATTTGGGCATTTGATCAGCAGGAGACCCCAAAAGTAGTTAGTTTATGAAAATGAGTATGCTTTATAATAACTCAATATGAAGTATGGTTCACTTCCAAGGCCCTTACATATTATTCTCATTAGAGAAATATATCAAATGACATAATGCCGGCTCTCCAATATTTACAACTGAGAACAGAACTGAGCACTTCATACTTGTTATTATTGGCAATAAAATACATTGGAGACATTAACTACTAAACCAGGTGTGGCCAACTCTAGTCTTCAACGGCCACCAACCGGTCAGGTTTTCAGGATATCCCTGCTTCAGCACATGTGGCAACACTTTTATTTGGAATGTGTGGCAATCCTATGCAGGAGCAAAGGGATTCAAATCGCAACAGCAATGTGGGACTGGCATAAAATGCCACTTCTGGAAGCAGAAAGAGATTTAGTAATGTGACAGGACAAAGTATATTTTCCGTTTGGTATTGATCATGTGCATATTACAGTGCATTGTACAACACACCTGGATCTGCAGGCTGATTGCTTAGATCCAGCTGTGATAACATCCTCAGTGAGAAGCAGAGAATTTCAATTGTCACTGTATGCTGAGTATATGTTTTATTTCTTTTTTTCACTAGCTGGTGAAAGCCTGGCTTCACACAGGGTTGTAGTTATCAAAATGACTACTAAAAAATTATATCTGGCTTGTTAACGCATGCAATGTTAGGCTGCATAGCTCCCTATATAAGCCTGTGATGAAAGCTGGCAGTGCTGTTTTGAGGAGAGAACACTTTTAGGCCGTAAGGAGTTGGGGGTCGGGTGTTCAGCTGTTTGTGATTTCTGCGTGATTTGTCTTGTGCTTTTTGTAGTTTGTGAGAGGTGAGTGGTTCTGTATATTTAGTATATATATAATATAAATAACTATTATATCTTATTATTTCTAAGTAAGCTGTCTTTGTTGTTTGATAGTGAGGTGTAGTCCTTGTGTTTCATTGTGTGTGGTTATTGTTTGAGATGGAGGAGGAGAGGATGAGTAGAGGGAGTGCGGGTGAGAGGAGGGAGTGGCAGTGATGAGAGGAGGGAGTGGCAGTGGTGTTAGGAGGGAGGATGGGGTGAGAGGAGGGAGGGCGGAGTGAGAGAAGGGAATGGCAGTGGTGTTAGGAGGGAGGGCCGGGTTTGAGGAGGGAGGGCGGGGTGAGAGGAGGGAGGGCGGGGTGAGAGGAGGATGTGCAGGGTGAGAGGAGGGTGTGCGGGGTGAGAGGAGGGAGTGCAGGGTGAGAGGAGGAGGGAGTGCAGGATGAGAGGAGGGAGTGCGGGGTGAGGTGAGGGAGATCGGGGTGAGGGGAGGGGAGTGCGAGGTAAGAGAAGGAAGTATAGGTGTGGCAGTGGTGAGAGGAGGGAGAGCGGGGTGAGTGGAGGGAGTGCAGGTTATTGAAATTACCAATATATACATTTTTAATTTTTAACACTTGGTAAACCTTCGAATAATGAACGCATATGAAACTTGATATACAATGATCCATACTGTGTGTTGAGTCTCTTGTATATTTTCTTATATAACAATGCATGTACTGTTGTTAATAATTTGAACACAACATCATCATCAAAATAGGGAAATTAAATACTCTCTTGTATGTACACATAGTACTTATTGGACGTTTAAATGTGTAAAAGCACCTTAGAGACCAAAAATGTCCATATCATATCTATGGGCTCTATGCAATAAGCGCCGAAAAAGTGCAATCGCCAAGGGTACCTTATCGGCATGACTCTGCCGATTTTCCCTCTCCGTATGCAATAAGTGCCGAATCCCTTCCGAATCAAGCCGAAAACATTTGCTCCCTCTCTGCCGATGATTTGCCGATCACACACAAGAGTATCGTCGTGCATGGCGAGGTGGTGTTAGGTTCCCCAATGAAACTTCTTGCTGAATCTGCCGAAGCAAGCATGTTTTGGATTGAGCGGCCCATTTAAAGGCAGCGTGTATTTTTATTCATTCTCTGTGTTGTTGGGAGAGAGAGAGAGAGAGAGAGAGAGAGAGAGAGAGAGACACACACAGAGCTGGCCGATTTACATATTTCATATTGACTGAGACAGTTGTGGTGAATTGTGAGAGGTTTGTCCTGTGTTGTTTTGTTTACATCTTTGTCTTGTTTTCACTTTGTAAGTGTTCAGTGCGATTGTCTTTAAATTTCTTTTCTGTTCTTTGTGAGTGCTAGAGGTATGGCCGCAAGGCGTGGGAAGAGTGATGCTGGGGTGAGTGGTACTGGTAGTCGTGTGAGTACGCGTCTGAGTGAATGTAGGATTCAGGGGAGTGCTGTTGCTGCGAGTGTGAATGGTGTTGCTGGGAGTGCGAGTGGTGTTGCTGTGAGTGCGAGTGCTGCTGGTGGCTCTGTTGCTGGTGCTGGAGGGGTGTCTGCTGCTGGTGCGTCTGGTGGTGCGGTGGTTGCTGGTGGCCCGCTTTTGGAGTCTCTTCCATTGGAAGAAGGAGAGTCCAGTCAGCAGCAGCCAAGCTCTGGGCCTGCACGTATTCGGAAGAAACGTCTGGAGCGGCCACGTAATCCTTGGTTCAATGAAGAGGAAAACAGAGTTCTTGTCACAGGGATTCTGGAGCACTATGACTGTCTGTATGGGCATTTACTAGGTAAGTCTATCTTTGCATTGATTCTTCAAAGACATGTTATCCTAGGTCATGTGAGATGTCTTAATATCAAAATATTATTCTATAATATCTATCAATTAAACTTAATTGTTACACACATATTCCTTCATGCTTTAGAACGACCATAACAATCAGTCTAAAAATTTGGGCAAAGTTCATACAATATTCATGCAAGCTTCCTTACATTTGTATGTTTACACGTAAATGCTCATGTGGTACACATATTACACCTAAACCAGCATGTTTGGTATCTCTTGGAACAGGTAGCAGTTTAGGAAACTGATCGTTTTTATAATAATAATTAACGTCATATATTTTGTATGTATTTCAAGGGCGGACAAGTTCAGCATCAAAAAAAGAAATGTGGGATCAAATAACTTTGGTTCTGTCTGCGTGTGGGAATCATGTCAGGGACTGGGTGAATTGTCGGAAGAGATTCGAGGATATCAGGGTAAACTTAAAGAAAAAAATACAAGCACAACGGATGCATGCTTCTGCCACTGGAGGTGGGATGCCAGCACAATCTCTAATCTAAACACCATTGGAGGAGCAGATGCAGGAAACATTTCTTCCTGTCGTCGTGGAGGGTTTGCCCGGGAACAGAGATATCGGAATTTATTCTGCTCCATTTCCACCAGGTGACAAATGTTACTGTACTAGGCGTGTCGTAGGTTACAGTTCTTATCCATATTTCCGCTGCAACTTATACTTTCTTCCCAATATAAGCATACCTACATATATATCTGTATATATGTCTCTATCTATCTGTCTGTCTGTCTGTCTGTCTGTCTGTCTGTCTGTCTATATTTATATCTAGTTGTCCTACAAAAAGTAAAAATTAATATATATGGTGGCAAAAGGTGGCACGGAAAGCTCATTTGCATGTCATTTCCCAGAATCCCTTGCTGCAGTGGAAGCGCTGTATGCTGGCCGATAATGGGGAAAGACAGGGTTGCAGACCTGTCTAAGACATGCAAATGAGCATACAGTAATATTTACAGTTGCTTTATATATATATATATATATATATATATATATATATATAGATATATATCTCTATGTGTGTGTTTGGAAACATGTATTGGCTCAGCTATCGTGGATGACATCATTATGAGTAAACATACACAACTTGACCTGCATGAAGGGATTATGTGTAATGATCTTCCAAATAACACACACTGCAACCTTCTACCTTACAAAGCATTCAACATCTTTGCCCTATAGTTCATAGCAGAATGTATGTGTGAATCTTTGTACAAACAATGGGTTAACATGCATAACCACAAAGCACATCCGCACTCATTGTTTGTCACAGTAGTGTATAACTTCGTTATACTGTGTCTGTGCACACAAATGCCTAATTCACTTTTTCATGTATGTGTCGATACATATATACATATATACATATAACACAACAAAAAGAAGAAATGGCGCCAACCGAAACCACTAAATGAATAAAAATGATGAAAAAAACCCTATACTATACCAGGTGGAGAAAAATAGTATAAACAATACACAAACATATAAAAATAACAGATGAAAAGTCCAGAAAAAATATATAATATAAAAAATATACAAATCCTAAAAAATGCTCCAATTGCTATCCAAAAGAGTTTCTGCAGCCCGATTGAAGAGAACACCACTTCCTTGAAGATATCTATAAAAACACAGAAAAAAGAGGCGCACTCATAGCGTAAGAGGTATAACAATATATTTATGGAGTCAAGGATTTAAAAATGCACACTCACAAACATAGCTTAATAAAAAGCATTTTTGAGTAAAACTCAGCCAGCCAGACGCAGGAACCCGGTAGCAGATGACTTTGGTATAGTGTCCGGTGTAGGTACACTGCAGCAGCCTCTATGAACACCTCCAGAGCCCAGGGAACACGAGGGACGCCGCCTTCCTCTCAATCCTGCGTCACACAGTGAGTACTCAGCTCCAGATACCGCGAGAACTCAGTGACGTCAGTGGATTCGACCGGAAAAAGTTCCCATGTATGCAACGAGTGGACAGCTGAGAGTAATGCTTCCAAAAATGCAATAAATTGCTGTAGCAAGCCAGTGAGTGGAAATATAATAAAACTGGGCAGTACACCTCCACACAAGACGAAACGCTTAGAGAGTGTTGAGACGAAACGCGTAGAGATCTATCTATATCTATATATATAAAAGACAGAAATACAATGAGCGCAACCACACTGAAATTAGTAAATAGAATAATTACCACATGTAATGGAGGGTATATACCCTTACAGTCTAACTTTCCCTGACTCAGTCTGCAGCCAAAAGGTCTACCGCTCCACGGGCTGGTAACGAAAATTTCCAAAGAGAATGACCTAGGCGCAAATGGAGACAAGAAAAAACAAACATAGGGTAGTATGTTCTAACAAATAAACCGCCAGAAGGTATAATATGCACTCACAGCGTATAGGATAATATCAAGCCTTGTATCCACTCTGGGATCTGGAACAATTAAATGATGAGTCTGGAACAGCTGGTCATCCACAGCAATTGCAATCTCGAGCAAAGGTACCCATGCAGGAAGAGAGATAGAACACAAATAGCGTAACACAGTTTATTAAAATTATTAATAAAAATGACTATAAGTAAAAGACTCACATTCTGTGAGATATCATAAAACTTTTGAGAATTCTGAGCATCTCACACTCATTGGAAAAGGGTAGTAACACTATGCAGATTTCTTCAACAGTCCTTAGTCTGTAGATTTGTAACCAATAGGGAAATGAGTCCAGGTTGTAAATAGCACACACACTTAGTGTCTCTACTGTTCCACACAGTCTCCTTGTGTGAGCTGTCTCTTTCCGTTCTTATCAACCTACATAGGTCTATCTCACTGCACCTAATGTGCGTATAGTACTCACGGTACTTAAAGGTAGGTGCTGTCCGGTTTCACATATAGAGAGTTCTTTCTGTTTTCCCACGAAGTGTTCTCAATCTTCCTCCGGTCACCCACGTCTCCTGGGGATGCTCCGTGCCACGTGACGACGTGGTGACGTCACTCCCTCTCGCGAGAGTTCGTCCGGTGGGCTGTGGGAGCGGGGCCTCAATCCTCTGCGCTGCTAGTCTTCCTGCAGGCAAATAATGGGACAAACGGCCACCGGCACCTCTTGGCTGCTGTCTGCTGCTACTCCTGCTGAACACATTGACAAACAAAGACATTTTTAAACTTCTGTACCATTCACTTTATCTGCAAATGAATGTTTTGAGCGTGGATGTATATATCAAGAGAGACTAACAGAGAGAGAGTCAAAGAGAGATAGAAAGAGAGATAAACAGACAGAGAGAAAACAGAAAAAGAGACAAACATAGAGATGTGTGTGTATGGTTACATCTAGCTAAGTGTAAGCAGAAATCTGTTCATCATAGCACTGTAGATGATTTCACACACATTGTTATTCTAATTCAAAGAGTCTACTTGTTTTGCACATGTTGATTGCCTAAGCCGAAAGTAAAGCTACGATTCCTGTGAAAACAGTATCTTACCCAAAGAATTCCAGCCAATTATTGTAACAAATTTCTTGTGGGAGAAAACCTAGGCATATAACTGCTAGGTTGTATTATAACCTTGGAACAAACCGCGAAGATAACATGTAACTATTCACACATTCAGCAGACATCCATATGCGTTCAGCTTCACACAACGTACACTTGGAGAGAAGAAAAGGCAGAAGCTTCCACATTGCACAGCCATTCACGTAAATCATACAAATTTATGATTTATGAAGCAATCGAATCAACGCCAGAGAAAAGTGCAAACGTGGCCAAAATCTATGACTTGATCCAAAAAAAATATCCATACTACCATGAACCTGACAAACAAAGACATTTTTAAACTTCTGTACCATTCACTTTATCTGCAAATGAATGTTTTGAGCGTGTCCATGATCGGCTAGATCAACGATATGGATGCTGGCATGTTGCGCCATCATTTAAACTTACCATGGAACATGGAACATATCTTCTGTTAAATAGCATATTTTTGCCTGATACCAGTGACTCTGAAGCCGCACCGACTGTTGCGTCTGCTGATCTACCTGCACCCTCCATTCATCAAGACCAGATGCAAGATGGACTACTATGATATGTATCCAAACTTATATGGGCAATACCAATGTGCATGGGAAAACAACCAACAACTGTACGTACCACCGGACGTCTTGTTTGAAGAAGCCACTGCAGATCCATATGACGCCCTCATGGAGATGTGTGTGATTCAGGATTCAACGGTTGCCTCAACCATGGATGATAGTGTTGTGCCTTCCTGGAGCGAGCAGTTGCAGCCAAATCAGTTTTGACTTCTACAAGAATGGTAAATACAAATTTCGTTATGCCTTTACTCAAATTATATATGTCTACATTAATAATATACACCATTTGTTAGCCAAATGAGTGGATACAGCTTCACATTGCAGACAGGCTTATATGTAGCGTGCACAAATACATTATTTCCTATAACAATATACTACATGACGTACCATTAGTACACATTGGTGATGGAGTCCTAAATCCTAGATTATTATCGCTTTTAAAGTATCATTTCAACATGTTACACTAACTGTAACACACACACACACCTCATTGTTTAGCATTCAACATATAAAAACAAAGTGTCGCCCACATATGACGTGGGACCGTGGTAATGTCCCAAGGCGTCCTTAAAAAGGTTACCGATGCAAGCCCCACCCCCAACAGACATGCGCGCGTGAAACCGTATTGGCTGTGCCCGTAGCTTATTGTTACGGTCAGTGCAGTGTGTCATGTGTGCGCGTCGGTGGGACGGTGCGTGCACAGCGCTGGTGGCCAATGTTCACTCAATGGGAGGGGTGTTTGCGTGCATTTCACGGTGCCTTAACAACGTCACATGTATTTTCTTCGCTCATTGGCTGATCGTCCGTTTTTTCCGTGGGCACACGTCCGTTTACAACGTTTAGATATGTACATGTGTAGAAGAGAATTTGATTCGCTTCAATATCATAACTTCCAGCCATGATATGCGTAATGCTATCAGCACCATGGAGGGACATGTATTGAACGCACAGTGTACACATCGTTTTGCGCATGCGCTAAGACTTAGTCCACACATTCGTGACGTGCGCGCGCAACAGACGTTGTGCGCGCACATTATTATGTATACAGGCACCGGAAAAAACATATCAGTAGTAATGCCAGCAACACCGTTAGAAAAATGAGACAGTTCTGTATCTGTAGTTTTATCC
The DNA here is from genome assembly GCF_040206685.1 of Ascaphus truei. Taxonomy (NCBI): domain Eukaryota; kingdom Metazoa; phylum Chordata; class Amphibia; order Anura; family Ascaphidae; genus Ascaphus; species Ascaphus truei. Next base: position 23,962,458 of record NC_134498.1, read on the forward strand.
TTGCAGTTTAAACATATACGTTACTTATGCGTGAATATCCACAATCATATAGAGATGTATTAAGCGTTGTCATGCTGAGACATATATAAATGTGCCATCTTCGAACATCATGTGTTTGCTGTATTTCACAGATGTCGCGGATGAATACATGGGACCAATGTATGATTACAGATGAGCCAATCGTTATATTAAATGATTGTGACGACTAGCGAACAACTATTATAATAAATATGTAACAATGCTTTTAATGATTGGTGCGCAGATTAACAATCACTACATAATGTTATCCTATTATGCAAATATTTACTATGCACTTAATTAACATAATGATGTTGCTAAGCACTGAAGTTAGAACTTATATTGTTTTTTTGTTCTTTTCTACTAACATTATATGTATTGCCATGTGATATATGCAACCAACATTATCACTCAGCAAACACATTAATCTACTATATATTATAATCTCACGTGTGACTTTTCAAAGAATGTAAATGCTACTGACATAACAACTGGTAGACATTGTATCTGAACGTACACAACAACAATAGTGAGGTGATAGAAACTGTTTAGTCGTGTGCATTTTATATTATCACCTAAGTTGTAGTGGTAACCTAACATGCATGAGCTAATGAATGTTAGTTAAAGATCATGAAACCATGAACATTTGTGTGTACATTTTATTCACATGACTAACTATAGTTTAGTGTTATTAGTAAACGTTCAACACATACATAGCTAAGTGAGGCCAATAATAAAAGCAACATTATTATGTTGGTTTATATTATTTCACGTAGAAATACATACATCACACAAAAACTACAACACACACACACACTGTTGCTGAAATGTGTGCGTATGCAAATGTCCACTTCATTTATGTTCATATGTTGACATTAGTTATAAAGGATCATGATCATTATGAATAACTAACGTGAATGAAATAAAAATTATATTAACTACATTGTCATTGTGTTGAATGAATTAGGAAAAATTGAGAATCCAAAGAACTATTCTTTGGAATGGTGTTAACATTTTGACACATGTTACATGTACGTCAAATCAACACACATCTTTCACTTATACATACACATGTGACAATGTAGTAATCAACATGAAGATGAAGTGATACAACAACTAATCACATACATTGCAATGTTAATGAAGTTTAAAACATTGGGGTCTTTTCATACAAACATGCATTGAGTGTTAACATCGCTCATGTGCATCAATGGATGTTCTCCTCCCATAATCAATAGCTGAACAGGGTTTATCCCCTTCTCTCCCCCCACCCCTATATTCCATGAATGGATGTTGTTACGTTTGCTAAATTACATGTTATGTAATGTCCCTAATGATTTTAAAACACACTGCACAATAACCACCAAGTGTAGATAAACGCACGGACACAATACAGAATTGACATGTTTCAATTGTCACATCTTTTTCATTACGTTCTGTTTATACATCCTGTAACTATACCTGTATCGAGGTTTGCACATCTTATGACAGATGTGAATTGAAATACATACCATGAGCAGTCATTGAAGTGATATACCTTGAAAAAGAAAACATGAATGAATATAAATCATTGTCATGACATGTTCATTAAGGTAAGCAACACACAGAATTGACAATTTTGTATGTGATATGAAAGAACATCTCGAATACATCAAATATGATCTGAAATACACAATAGTGTACACATCATTGTGACTCACATGTCACACTCCAAAAGCAAAATTGTATGTAACCATACTGCACTAGCTATTGGCTATCAACATAGTAGGTTTATTATGTATGCCTAACCAAAAATAGCATGTACAGAAAATATAGATTTAGTACACATTATTTCCTGACGTACACACAACACCTTTTAGTGGTAAGAAGTATAATACAACCTGTTGATGAATGACATACCGGTGCCACATGCAATTGTCCACACAGCAGAGAAGAGAAAGGTGTGCGAACCATATTCATCTGTTTCCTAAGTGAATGGTTTTTGGACAAATGTATTTATCATAACAAAGAATGAATACATATATGTAGTACTATGAACATATATATATTTGCTTACATGAAAAAATGTGTTTATGACATTCAGACTTGTCTCAACACCACTGGCTGTTTGGTCATTGTCAGCTGGTAAATTGATGGGATGCTCCTCCTCCAAACCCTGATGTATGTCTGTTTGTAAATTATTGCGGAGTGCCACATTGTGCAAAATGCAACATGCAATTATAATATCAGACACTTTAGCAGGCTTATATTGAAGTGCCCCACCAGTTCTATCGAGACACCTAAATCTTGTCTTGAGAAGGCCAAATGTCCTCTCTATGACGGATCGCATAGATATATGGGCAACATTGTACCTCTCCTCTGCTTCACATTGAGGGTTTGCCACAGGGGTCAACAGCCACTGCCTAATTCCGTAGCCTGAGTCACCTATAATCCATCGTGCACAAATATAAAACAATTTGTGTTAACATTATTACATACAACATTTCATATAAAACAAGAGTTGTTTGTTAACACATCATAATATGTACTCACCCACCAGCCAACCAGGTCGAAAATTGCCTTCTTCAAAAGCATGGAAGACTGAAGAGTTTCTCAGGATAGAGGAATCGTGACTGGAACCAGGGAATTTGGCTACCACATGCATAATCTTCATCGTGGCATCGCATACCACCTGTACATTCAGGGAATGGTAGTGCTTACTGTTGCGGTAAGCATGCTCACTCTGACTAGGAGGGATCAAAGCAACATGGGTGCAATCGATTGCACCCATCACACATGGTATCCCGGCTGTGGTATAAAAGCCATTCCTGACTTCCAGCCACTCTGTGTGCTCTGTAGGAAAATGAATATAATTCCTAGCGCGTCTATTCAGTGCACATAGAAACTGGGTAAAGGCCCGCGAGAATGTAGATTGCGAGACCCCGCCCATTATGCCCACAGTTGTCTGGAATTACGTGGAAGCAAGATAATGTAATGAGCACAGCTTTTTAACAAGCCCAGGGACTGCACGACCTCTGGCTGTCACAAAATCTAAATCTCCCCGTATCTCTTCATAAAGAGCTAAGATTGCTGCTGAACTCAAATGATAGCGACTTACTATCTCCTCCTCACTCATCCCATCTAACAGGGTTCTCTCCCTGTACAAACGAGGACGAGGCACAACTTCTCTCCTCTCTCTTCTCCTCTCATCTCCTTGTCCTCTCCCTCGACCTCTCCTGTCCGTGTGCCTGTCCCTGTCACTGTCCTTGCCACTGTCCCTGCCTCTATCCCTGTCCCTTCCTTGGCCTGTGACATCCTCTCCATCAGCAAGCCTCTCGTCCAATAGAATCTTCCTCCGTCTCATAAACATTCGCATTATTTTCTGGTCTGTAGCTGTGAATGCGCAGGTAATTGCCCTCCTTTAAATACCTATGTGATGATGTCAGGTGACTTGCTGAAGTGCAAGGTGTTACATTAACATATCCAAGTTGTTCACTCCCAATGTGTATCCAGTAGCAATTAAAAGGATTATTTATGTGTGTTCACCAGGCAATCATGATATTTGAGAATGATGTAACGTTAAGCTTTGTACAAGCATTTATTGGCAGTACTTCTGGAATGTGTAATGCATGTACCACTTCAGAACGCAACACTCAGTCATCTAATTAGGATACAACCATGACATTGACGTTGAGAAACTACGTTGCAACATGTGTAATTTGGCATGTTATTGTCACCTGTTCACATGAAGTAATTGTAAAATGCATATGCATAATTCAATGCCATCAGGATAGTTGCTATTGATTCAGTTTAAATCGTGTAAAAATGAGTAACTATTATAGATGTGTGTATAAGTTAGCATGAAGTGATTCTAATGCATTGTGTACAATGTAAACATGCAATGTTATTGAGTGTCCAATTGCGAACGACATCAAAAGAGGGAGGTCACAAAGTACATGTAAACATGAAAACAAACAGCTACATTTACATTTGATCATGCATTACACATTACAAGCATTGTATAATGTATAGCAACATTACTATACGCTGGATCTGTTAGATGTGTGAAATGTGTTACATCATATAATAAATTGAAGCACACTTAAGTAACATGTTTCATATTATGTGACCTGTTCCTTTAAGAGTTGAGTATATGATTTTCCCTTGACACATCATAACATTAATACTAATGTGATACGCAAATCATCATAACATTGAAAAGTACAATGTTATGCAAATAATAAATGTAAGGGGTGACACGATGAAGTGAATGACCTCGACACTGTAATGCCAAGCACATTTTTATTATGAGCAATAGAACGTAAACAGTCCTATAATGTTATAAGTCCCCGCTCCATTGACTCCATTGATGTAGAGATGAGGTTTTTTTTCTAAGTGCCGTCCCGCCAACCTTGCCGATCCTTCTCCCCTCCAACTTACCAACTTTAGTTGGCGGGACCAATTGCCGATGAAATCTCCATTTCTGAGTGCCGATCAGCACCGATAAGCTGATCGGGGCTACTTGAATACAGCCGATTTCAAAAAGTGCTGAAAAGTGCCGATAAGTGGGTTATCGGCAGCCGCATGCCGATAAATTTTTATTGGCAAGAAAAACTGCCGATTTTGAGCACTTATCGGCGCTTACTGAATCTCAAATCCAATTTTGGCGGGAAAATGCCGATAAAAGCCTTATCTCGGCGCTTACTGCATGAGGCCCTATGTCATAATCACACACGTTTGATACACCTACTGTAACTCTGTGTGTGTGTGTGTGTGTATGTATATGTGTATATGTATATGTGTGTGTATATATATATATTATATATATATATTATATATATATATAGTAGTTGGCCCTTCTCCCTTCTGTATCATGCCCGAGGCTGTGTGCGGCACCTCCCTTTGAGAGAGGCTGTTGGTCACATCTTAAGGACACGTGAAGGGCCTGGTGCAGTTGCTTCTGTCGGAGTGGCTTGCGATGATGATGCTGTTGAAGTGCTTGCTTGTGGGTATAGCTCTTTTATAACCTGCTGAATGTGAGAGCATTGAGACTCAGAGTTAGCAATGGATGTCTAACAGGGTAGTCAAATCCAAAATGCTATTTTAGATTTTACGGAATTTTATGGTCTTTAAAAACACGTTCAATTCTTGATTTGATGTTATGAGCTTTTTCGTCAATTGCTGTTTTTTCTTATTATTATGTAGATTATGTAGCACGATTGTGTGACAGGTGCACATGTAAATGCATTGATTTATGCAATATTTCAATATATACAGGACATATTTTCAAATGATCACTGATGAACTGTGCACAGACTTGGCTCTGACTCCCACTATTCTGAACACTAGTAACATAAAGGAAAAATATAGTGTAGCGCTCCACTGATGATTCAGAGACGATGTTATCTACTTGAGTTGGACAGAGACAGACCAGCTTAGTATTTAAGAGTGTGAAATTACTAGTGATTAGATAGAGTATTTCAAACCATACAGTTTGCAGGGCACTAAAAAACATGTATATCCATGAGGAAAGACCTTACCTGCTCATTGTTTTACTAAACTGGGGAGTCATAATTACTGTCTATGTTCATTCTGTGAAAGCTCCTCTTTGCCAAATACAATATCACTTTTTATTATTTTTTTGAACTCTCTACTCTTTCTCTGAGGTGGTGAGGGAATTTTCAAGCACTTTGTAGTACAGTTCAAGGGAAAGGTCAATTACTATTTCTTCTATGCTTGAGTACCTTGTCCATCACATCTATGGTCTACCTACACTGTACCATACTACCTTCTCATTACTCTAACAGTAGATCTATCTCATTAGTGCTATACTGTACAGTAGATTATCTTTTAGATTAATTAGCATTAGATAATTTCCTTACCAATAAGGTGATCATAATCTCCCCTGTTAAGTCATTATTTATTGCTACTTAGGGATGATGCCAATTCCAAATCTATAAGCGGGTCCTTCCGAAAACATATAGGGGAACAACGAGGAAGACCCACAAAGGGATGAAAACATTAATTTCACTGCCTGTCTGTTCCTTTTTAATTGTATTTATGTTTATGTTCAATGTGATGTCGTAATTGCTATGATTAAACGTTAAGTTTTAATGACAGCCTTCAGTGTGCTCCAAAGCATAGTAACTTCACTAAAGCAGGAACGTTATGAGTGTGGTCAGTCAGGGGATGCAAGTCTCCCCATAGCTACTCATAAAGAGCCTTGATAGCACCAATCCTCAAATCACAGAATCTTTAAGACCTCAGTGAGTCCTGCCAGATTCCTCCTCTCCCTAAACACCCTGGACCGTAGCTATCTTCTGCCAGATTCTAAATCCCTATTTTCTCTCTCTCTCTCTCTCTCTCTCTCTCTCTCTCTCTCTCTCATTTGTAGACAAGTCATAAAAAAGCAATTTATCAATACAAGGGGGAAAGGGAAGAGAAGGGGGGTGGGAAGGTTCATAATGTCCTTAGACCATCCCATGGGTTTGTTTTCTCATTGTTTTATACTCACTAATTTACCTCTGTCTCCTGCACTGTCCCAATGCTGTTATGTATCCTCAATTTTCCCACACTCCATCTGAGGAGAACACATCTAGAGCTATCATAACAATACTGAGGCGGCATTCTCTCCTGGGATGTCTGTCTGAGCTAGCCATGGCAGCCAGACTTTTTGGAATTTATTGCCAGTGTCATTAACCAAACTTGTTAACTACTCCATCTGGCACACAAACTAAATTCTGTTCCTGATTTTGGCCAACGAGGGAATCTCATTTTGCTTCCATAATGCTGCGATATCGCAGCATGTTGCAGTTGCAAAGTGGGCAACTAGTTTGTTCTCAGTTCTAGCAAGCCCCTGTGTTGGTCTATTCAATAAAAATAGCCAGGGGTCCATGGGAATGTCGAGGTCCAAAATCCTCTGTAGTAAATCCTTAAATTGTTCCCATAAGGGAGACGGACAAGATCACAGCATATTTAGCAGGTCAGCTGACTCCACACAGTTTGGGACACAATGGAGAGTAACCTGCGACAAATTTAGATAATTTCAGTGGAGTTAGATACAGATGCAGCGGCCATTATTCGAACAAATCACGGCGCTGATTTCATGTGCGCTTCTGTACTCAACGCGGCATTAATGTTGCCAAACGCCCCAGGCACACGTGTTTATTGCGGTTGCTTTGTTTGAATTTCATGTTGTGTGTGCAATTAAATGCAATGACATGAATGAATTGTAATGTGTACAATACTGTGCTACTGTGCTACTGTGTGAATTTCAGGTGTTTAAAAACCAGAACACTAAAATGCCATTTTCTGCACTCGCGTCTTAAGGCGGTACAGTTGGAAGAAATCCTGCGCCATGACATCGGTATTCCGAGGTATACACAGCATGAAGTGTTTCAATAATGGGTGCTGCATCTGTACCACCTCATGAGGACTTTATATGCGTTTTCCTTTAAAGTAATGGAAATCGAACTCTCAGCCAATGCCAGCACTATCCTATCCCAATCGTCTTCTTCAAGTTCCTCCCCCAGATATGCTTTCCACTGCACCATATATTGTGGCTTTCTAGCATAATCTAGCCCAGAACAGGTCATTTCCTTGTACATTTGAGAGGTTAGTCCACTTGTGTCTGTTTCCAATATACAGAGATTTTCAAAAAATGTCAATGTTGAGCGGGGAGTAGTTTTATTATAATATGCTCGGATCTAGAGTTATCTATAAAATTCTGAGTTAGGGATGTCTTTCTCTGACTTAATTTGTTCAAATGTTTTGATGCCTTTTCTGCCCTCAAAATCCTTAAGTCTCAGAAAACCCTTTTGTTTCCAAATTTTAAAATCCTTTCTAATCAGGCCTGGAGCAAAGTTGTGGTTATCAAATAAAGAGGCCATTAGCGAGTGTTTTGTAGTGAGAGAACATCTGACTCTGGTGGCTTCCCAGACTGACAACGAGTTTATCACCGAGGATAGCGGCTCATGGATGGACTTAAGGATCCTTTTGGGGAACTAAATCATGTTCTGAAGCTCTAGTGGTTCACAGAGGTCTTTTTCCAGTGCCACCCAGCTTTTGATAATGGGGTCCATGTGCCACTGTGAAATTTGACATAATTGGGCCGCTTTGTAATACGATAACAAACAAGTTACCACTAACCCGCCCGCTAGTGTGGGTCTTTTTAAGATCGTACTTTTGAATCTTGACCTTTTGAATTTCCAAAAACATTTTGAGATCAGTGTCTGCATAGATTGAATATCCTTTAATACAACTGGTACGGTAAGGTTTGAAATAAGTATAGAATCCAAGGGAGCAGTGTTGCAGGGCACATGCAACCACACACGCGGGTTCTCTGAAAAGGCTTTTTTAGTGAGCCTTCAAAACATACAGCACACAAAACAAAATAGCTTCTCTTCAGCAGACAAAAACAAAATAGCTTCTCTTTAGCATAGAAACCAAGGCAGCTTCTCTTCAGCATGCAGGACACAGACAATTCATCACACATATACTTTGAAAAACAGACCTTATAGCAGTAATCGCTTCAGTATTTCAGTCCTGTCTCCTGACCAGCTAGCCTGCATGTGTACAGCCTGGGGTTTTTAAAACACCTTGATTATGCAGCTGGGGTCAGACTAATTAAGCAGCCCTTCTCAACTGAAACTTAACCTCGTTACTGCTGCACTGCAAGCCTAAACATAGATTTGCCAGGCATATGGCTGGTGACGTTCATTCACCCTGTCACATTCCTCCCCTGTTAGTGTGTGGCTGGGGCCAAACACGGCTGAAGCCTGAGCATCCACCCTTTCTCTAGAAAAGAAGTCAGCATTTGCATTTGCTTTTCCAGGCCTGTACTGAATCTCAAATGAGAAGGGTTGGAGGGCCATATACCACCTGGTCAATCTAGCATTGGAGTCCTTCATACTATTTAACCACTTCAATGGAGCATGATCCGTCACCAGAGTAAAATGGACTCCTGCCAGGTAATGCCTCAAAGCCTCGATTACCCACTTTTCTGCGAGGCACTCCTTCTCAATCACCGAGTAGTTTTTTTCCCTCAGGAACAATTTCCTACTCAGAAAAAGGATCGGATGTTCCACTCCCTCAAACTGTTGTGACAACACTGCCCCTAGCCCTATCTCTGATGCATCGGTTTGCACTACAAAAGGCCTGTTGAAGTCTGGGCTTCTAAGGACGGGACCCTCTGATAGACACCTTTTTATGTCCTCAAAGGCTCTCTGACACTCCCTTGGCCATACCACTTGTGTAGGGGCACACTTCTTTGTGAGGTCCGTTAATGGGGCTGCAACTTCCGAGTAGTTGGGGATGAACCGCTGATAGTACCCTGCTAAACCCAGCAGAGAGCGTACCTGCATTTTTGTTTGGGGGGTCGGAACTTCTTTCAGGGCAAATACCTTGTCGGCTAGTGGCCTTTCTTTTCCACCTCCCACTGCATACCCTAAGAATTTGGTTTCCGCCTTACCTAAAGCACATTTCTTAGGGTTGGCTGTGAGCCCTGCCTTTCTTAGAGATTTGAGGACCGCTTTCAGCCTATTTAGATGGGCCCGCCAGTGTTTACTATAAATGACAATGTCATCTAGGTAGGCTGCGGCATAAGCCCTATGGGATCTCAGCACTTTATCCATGAGTCTCTGAAATGTGGCTGGGGCTCCATGCAGTCCAAATGGCATTGTCACAAACTGGTATAAACCCATGGGAGTGGCAAAGGCTGTTTTGCACTTGGACGTTTCCTCTAAAGGTATTTGCCAGCATCCTTTTGTTAAGTCCAGCGTGGATATATATTCCGCGTTACCAAGGGCGTCAATTAACACGTCCACCCTTGGCATCGGATATCGCATTGACCTTTCGGAGGTCCACATAAAATCTTACCCTCCCATCGGGTGTAGGGACCATAGCTAGTGGACTACACCACTCACTGCATGATTCCTCAATCACTCCTAAGTGTAAAATTTCTTATACCTCCTTCTCTATCAGGGCCCTACGACTTTCAGGCAACCTATAAGGATGGGAACGTACTTTTACCCAAGGTGCTGTCTCGATCACATGTGAAATTAAATTAGTTTGCCCTGGCAAATCAGAAAAAAACATCATGGAATTGTGTAATTTTTTCTAACAAGTCCCCTTTTTGTTCAGAGGACAACTATCTAACCATTGGGAATTTATTGTCAGCCACGATGTTCTCCTGTGGGGGCTGATGAGGACCCAAGTCCGTTTCCTCCTCCACCGGGTGGATGAATAGAGATGGCTGCATCTTCCAGGGTTTCAGCAAGTTCACATGGTAAATTTGTTTACCCTTCCTGGACTCTGGTTGAAAGATCTCGTAATCCACATCACCCGTGCGGCGGAGTACTTCGAATGGGCCCTGCTATTTGACTTGGAGTTTGCTCTCACAACTGGGTAACAACAACATCACCTGATCTCCTGGGTGAAACACTCTCATACGAGCATTCTGATTGTAATGTCTCTCCTGACTTTCCTGGTCTGATCTAAGATTCTCCCTAGCAAAATGCCCGACCACATCTAGGCGCTTCCTAAGGTCCAATACATATTGCAGGGTATTCTTTGCAGGGGACCGCTGTTCCCCACAGGACTCCTTTAGGAGGTCTAGGATACCCCGGGGTTGGCGGCCATACAGCAGTTCAAATGGAGAGAATCCGGTGGAGGCCTAGGGAACTTCCCGTACTGCAAACAGCAGAAAAGGGAGAAGTTCATTCCAGGCTCTCTTCTCTGAATCTACAAATTTCCTCAGCATCCCTTTTAGAGTTCGGTTAAATCTTTCCACCAATCCGTCAGTCTGTGGATGGTAGACCGATGTCCGAACAGACTTGACCTCTAGTAATTTTAAGACATCCTGCATCAGTTTAGCCATAAAATTTGTACCTTGGTCTGTCAACTAACCTGTGGAAGTCCAACCCGTGAGAACAGCTCCAACAACTTGTTGGCTACTTGCTTCGCTGTTGCTGTTCTCAGGGGGAACCCCTCAGGATATCTTGTTGCATTGTCAACTATTACAAGAATAAACCCGTGTCCTTTCGCAGAAGGTTCTAGAGGTCTTACCAAGTCTACCCCAATCCTCTCAAAGGGAACTGACACCAAGGGTAGAGGAACCAAAGGGGCTGGTTTTTGTCCCTTCGGACTAGTTAGCTGGCACTCCGGACATGCCGCACATAACTTAGCAATATCAATATGCATCCCTGGCCAATAGAATCGGGACAAAATATGGTCCAATGTTTTATCCCTGCGAAGGTGACCACCCCAAGGGACAGTATGGTCTAGAGCAGGCCTGCACAACTCGTAAAGTGAGAAGGGCCGAACTGCTCCAAGGAAAAAAAATTGGGCAGCACGGGTAACATCATCAACATCACCATCATCATCTCTCCTCCAGCACCTCATCATCGTCATCGTCGTCGTCGTCATCATCATCATCATCATCATCATCATCATCATCATCATCATCATCATCATCATCATCATCATCATCATCATCATCATCATCATCATCATCATCATCATCATCATCATATCATCATCCTCATATCTCCCCCAGCACCCTTCTTCATCATCCTCATATCTCCCCCAGAACCCCTCACTATCAACCTTTTGCGATACTCCCCATCTATCTCTCCCCCTCACCCACACACATAATACTCCCCCTTCACATCACTCCCCCTTCACAATACCCCCCCTGCACAGCACACACATCACACCCCCCTGCACCTCTCATCCCTCTCCCCCCTTGCACTTTACATCGCTCTCCCCCCTTGCACCTCACATCGCTCTCCCCCCCTTGCACCTCACATCGCTCTCCCCCTGCACCTCACATCACTCTCCCCCATGCACCTCAAATCACCCGCCCTTGTACCTCAAATCACCCCCCTTGCACCTCAAATCACCCCCTTGCACCTCAAATCACCCCCATGCACCTCAAATCACCCCCCCTTGCACCTCAAATCACCTCCCTTGCACATCAAATCACCCCCCTTGTACCTCAAATCCCCCCCCCCCCCCATGCACCTCAAATCAAAAGAATATACAATTCCTAGGGGACACATATACATATATATACACACACACACATACATATATATACATACACACATACACACAGATATACATATACACACATGTATAATATATATATATATATATATATATATATATATATATATATATATATATATATATATATATATATATACACTGTGACAGAGTCACTGACTCAGTAAACTGGAACAGTGAATGGAGAGATGCTGCAGCCAGTACACAGAGCGTTAATCTCCTCAGAGAAAGAAAGCACAGCTGAAGACTGATTAAACAGGGGCTGAACTCATCAGGGAAACAAGGGCTTTAAAAAGCAGGAAGTTGCTCACAGAAGGTGAGCTTATTTTTCCACGTGAGGGTGGAGAGAATTCTCCCGGCTAGTAAGCCGTAGCTGTAGCTCTGGTCCCCCAGTCCTGCGAGGAGCTTTGCTGCTGGGACCAGCTGGGACCCCAACCCAGTCTGCTCCCCGGAACCGTGTTCCTTTTTGCTGTTGGAGCTGCATTACAGATAATACTTTATTATTATACTTATTGGTTATACTTTGTGTAGCATATGTTTTGGGCATAACCAGGTTAGCTGGCTGCCCTTTTAGTAAGGGCTCAAGAAGTGAGTTAGTTTCCCTTATGGGAACAGGCTTTATTTTCTAGAAAGTAGTTTCTTAAAGGGACAGTGCACCCGTACTTATTTTGGTAGTGGCTAATAAACCACTAGTGTTTAAAGTTTCCCATCGTGTTTAGCGTCTTACTTACCACGCCGTGAGCCCGTCCTGCCACAATACATACACACACACACACACAGAGAAGGACGGACAGAGTGAGACTCGGTGAACAGCGTGGCACCGCAATGGAGGACAGCACAGCACCAGGTGAGGCAGTGACATGTACCTGGCTGCAGTAGAGACATGGACTTGACTTGCAAGTTGGGGGCACTTGAGAGCGCTTGTGCGCGCACGCGCACAGCACGCTCCACCACAGTCATCCAATCCTCTGCCGCCCGGTTCCTCTTTCACGTGAGCATGCCACTGCTCACTGCCACCCGACTCCTCTCATTCACGTGAGCGTGCCACTGCTCACTGTTGCCCAGACCACCCGCCCATCCAGAGATTTTAGGGCCAAACCCAGAGCCCGGAGAAGGGGATGCCAAACCCGAAGACTCCGGGTGAAACCCGGAGAGGTGGCAACCCCGCACGTTGGGAGCAAGGGGGGGAGTGGGCCCGTAGGAGGAGCTGGCTGGTACTTCCCCCTTCATCCCACGTTGCGAGCAGGGGGGGGAGGGAGCATGCGCGCCGGGACCGTGGGAAATCGCCGCCATTTTTTAAAACTTAAAAAAAAAAAATATTTAATTAATTAACTGGCGCCCGGCCGGAGTCCTCGCGGGCCGCACAGAGAGGCCAGGCGGGCCGCATGCGGCCCGCGGGCCATATGTTGTGCAGGCCTGTGCTAGAGTGAACACAGATTTAACAAACGCCTTGGGAACCAATATCTGTCTGGTGACCTCCCCTGTTTGTGTCTGCCTATTCACCCTATACAGGATATAATTTGATAATTCAAAATGGGGGAATACTCTCACCTCCTGTGCATTCAATATCTGCTCATCAATTTTTACCACCTTATCATACTGTCTAGCAAGGACTGGGTCTTCCCTTTGCTTCTGGCAAAATTCAGGGAGGTACAGGTGTGGTAAATCTCCAGGGCCCATATCCCCATCCCTCTGGCCATCCCCAGCCATCAGTTGTGACATCTGGCTACTAGAATGGTCACCTTGAGACCCAGATTTCTGCAACCAGTCTTGTTTTTCAGAGAGTCTTTGCTTCCGAGTCTTTGGAACCCGGTGTCTACTGGGAAAAAGTCTGCCGAGAAGGGGAACAGTTTGCCAGGGTTCTCCTGAGCCATAGAATAAGGCTACTCGTGAGTGACTGGAGTCATTAGGTCCGAAAAGAAAGGCCAGTCCCGGCCGAGCACAACGGGGGCAGGGAGCAAAGGAGCAACTCCTACTTCGAGGTAGGCCTCCTGACCTTTTACCTGTAGCCGGATTTTGGCCGTCGAAAACCGTTTTACATCGCCGTGTATACATTCTATACTCCATGGAGAGTCAAAAAACATATGTTAGGCGGTAACAGTTCCTGGAAGACCAGAGTTTTCCCAGAGCCCGAATCTACAAGTGCCTGGACGTTTTTTCCCCCAACCTGGGCTGGAAGTAGCCAGGGCTTGTAATTTTCTCCAGTGAAGGCCGAGGCGACAGTCCTGCTGAAGGAACAATCCATCTGTGGACAGTCCACATGCCGGTGGCCTTGTTCTCCACAGGCGGAACATGGAGAGGGTTGGCCGTGGATAGCGCTCCGCTGTACTGGATACTGTAGACCAGGCATCTGGTGGGTCCTGTGGGAGACGTCCTCGGAAGTTCCTCTCATTTGGCGACAAGCTGACATCAGGAAGGGGATGAGGGTCTCGGCAGTGCCCGGCGCTTTGACTTTTTCCTTGTTGGAAGGACTGCTCCTTTCGTGGCACTTGACGCTTGCGCATGGAGGGGCCGTAGTTTCCCCATTGTTACAATCTCCCTCTTTGGATCTCCGCAAGTTCTGGTGAAGTTGGATCCGTCAGGTCCAGGGCACTCGCCTGATCCTCGGCCCCAAGGAAGTTCTCAACGAGTCGGACCGCCAAAGCTAGGGTTTCAACAGCATGGCGTTTTACCCACGAGTGTGCGGAAGGGTGTGTTATCTGTAGGAATTGTTCCAAAACCATGCTCAAGAATTGCCTCCTTAGAGCACTCCTCAGGTTGTATCCAGCGAGTACACAAGTCCAATAACCGCTGAGCGAGGACCCGGGGTCTCATCTTAGCGGGGTAGTTCAGGTTCTGGAACTGCTGCCGGTAGGTCTCTGGGGTCTGACCTAAGCGATCCAGTATGGTGGCTTTTACTTGTTGGTAGTCCATTGCCTGATCTGCTGGGAGGCCATGATGAGGCCTAGGCTTCTCCTATGAGGAGCGGGGCCACAGCAGTTTCCCAGCGATCTGCAGCCCAGCCCTGAGCTTCGGCAACCCTTTCAAATGTCAGTAGAAAATCCTCTGGATCCTCGTTCTGACCCATTTTCCTCAGGAGGATCGGGGGTTTGTTCACAAGTTCTGGACTGGCAGACCCCTGGAATTGGGTCAGCAGCTCGGCCATCCGCTCATCCTGTGCTGCCTGCTGCTGGGTTAGGAGCTGCGTTTGCTGCTGCAATAGTAGTTGGGCCTGCTCCTGCATTAACAGTCCCTGCTGTTTGGTCTGCTCCTGCATTAACAGTCCCTGCTGTCTGGTCTGCTCGCACAGAAACTCTTTTAAAAATTCTTCCATTTTTCTCATTTTTGTGTGTGTGGCCCTTCAACTGCAGGGGCCTCTCAAAATCCTGGCATTTCTGACACCATATGTTGCAGGGTACATGAAACCACACACGCGGTTCTCTTGATAAGACTTATTTATTGAGCCTTCAAAACATACAGCACACAAAACAAAATAGCTTCTCTTCAGCATACAAAAACAAAATAGCTTCTCTTCAGCAGACAAAAACAAAATAGCTTCTCTTTAGCATAGAAACCAAGGCAGCTTCTCTTCAGCATGCAGGACTCAGACAGTTCATCACACATGTACTTTGAAAAACAGACCTTATAGCAGTAATCTCTTCAGTATTTCAGTCCTGTCTCCTGTCCAGCTAGCCTGCATGTGTGTACAGCCTGCGGGTTTTAAAACACCTTGATTATGCAGCTTGGGTCAGACTAATTAAGCAGCCCTTCTCAACTGAAACTTAACCTCGTCACTGCTGCACTGCAAGCCTAAACATAGCTTTGCCAGGTATATGGCTGGTGACGTTCATTCCCCCTGTCACAAGCAGGTTAATTTTGATACAGTGTATCCTGCAATCCAAGAGATGCCATAGGTTGACCACAGCCTAATTTCTCCCTTCAGACTCTGTAACAAATTGGGATAGTTTGCGTTATATAACGTCCTATAATTATTTGTGATGCGGATTCCTAAATACTTAATAGCCGAGGGTTGCCACTTAAAATGAAAATTTTGGTAATTAATTTTTCTACCTCCTTGGGTAAATTTATATTGAGAGCTTCCAATTTAGTTTGATTCATTTTGAACCTGGAGACTCTATTGAATTTACCTAACGGATTGAATAGGTTGGGCAGAGAGGTGAGCGGCCTTGACAATATCAGTATGACATCGTCTGCATACAATGCCACTTTATGCGTTTGATTGTTAATTTGGATTCCAGAAATATCTGGGTTCTTTCTGATCTGTGCTGCTAGCAGTTCCATGCAAAGGGCAAATTACAAGGGTGAAAGCGGACAACCCTGTCTAGTACCGCTTTTAATTTGAAAGAGTTCCGAACGGAACCGCTGATGTGTCACTTTTGCTGTCGGTTGGGAATATAATGCTGTGATCGCTTTTAAAATTCTACCCCCAAAACCAAAATGCCCCAAGCGTGGCTTTCAAGTACGGCCAATCTATCCTACCAAAGGCCATTTCGGCATCCAGACTCAAAGACTGTATCTTTTTAGACCTGGCTACTTCGATCAAATCAATGATTCATCTGGTATTATCTGCCACCTGCCTATTCTTATGAAACGCCATCTGATCCGGGTGGATCAGTCTAGGCAAGATAAGACCCAGTCTGTTAGCCAGTAATTTAGAGTACATTTTAATATCTGAGTTTATCAGTGAAATTGGTCATTTGAAATTTAAATTTGTTTGCTTTTACGAAAAAATGTCTCTTTGACTAACTGAAGGTGCTCGCCGCCTGGGAGGTAAGCATCATGTTTAACTCTATTCTGACATCCTTTAATTCTTTCAAGGTGTCAGCTCTGTCCATGCATTTATGGAGAGCAGCTAGATCTCGTCCTCATGGGGCCTTAATTGGCCGCCATTTCTTCACTTCCATGAGTAGCTCATCACACTTCCCTCCAGGACGTCTCCAAAGAAGGTACCTCTTTGCTCCAGTAGGTGAAATCATTTTTTACTTCCAATTTTTTTCGAAATTCTTCGCCTTCATCTAGGGTTCTCATAGCAAAGGCCTTCCCACTTTTAATTACCAGAAGACCAAATGGAAGGGTCCACCTAAACCAGACTCCATTATCTCTCAGTGCTTTGGTTATAGGATGCAGTTTGTGGCACCTGTCCAGCGTGGTTGGGGATAGGTCTAGGAAGACCAGGAGGTTAATGCCTTCAAATACAATGGTAAGGCAATTAATGGTGATCTGACAAAGAGCCTCTTTAATCCAGAAATAGTGGAAGTGCATTATCACATCACGAGGAGACCCCTCTGCCTGGGGCCTTGCTTGTAGTGCCCTGTGACAACGATCTAGCTGCAGCTCGGCCTTAGATTTATCTGTGAGCACTGTGAACAGCCATCTTGTGATGAAATCCTCCACGTCCGTAATTGTTTCAGGAATACCCCTTATTCTAACGTTGTTCCTCCGATCGGTTTTCGGCATCCTCCTGCTTGTCTGCAATGCCTGCTAGTTGTGACCTAAGGTGGGCGGTTGTTTTTTCATTCTTCCGAACTGCTTTTATTGTATCACCCAACTTCCTCTCTAGCTCGTCAGTCCGTCACCTATTTGAATAATGTCCTTTCGCAAATCATGCATTTCGAGACTGAAATAACGATTTCAGATCCCCAAAAAGTTTCTTTAAATAACTCTTCAAATCACTTCTAGTGATTAAGTCCCTCTCTCCACTCTCACTCCTTGACTCCCTCTCTGAGTCAGAGCCATGACTTGAGACCGCACTTGCACCATTTCAGTGGAGGAGAAATGATTCTTTAAATCTGTGAAGTCTGTTTCTTTTGAGATTTGGTTGTCATCCTTGGACAACCAGGGGCTCTGTTCAGTTCTTTGCTCGTGAGTTTTACTGCTTTTAAGCTGATTTAAGACTTATTAATACTGTGCATTGGCGGAGATTTTAGGTTAAGCTACCATATCTTTTACTGACGCGCATGCGCCTCCAATTAAACTTTTTAAATAGACAATGTCAGTCAATACTCCATTCTCTGCAAGTGGGGGTTTGCTCCAGTGTTAGGTATTGCCTGGTGGGTGAAGTAATCATAACTGCCCAAGCAGCTCTCCAGTAGCATGCCCAGGTCAGATCATATTGAGCTTTTATATATGCTATGCATTGATGGAAGGGGAAATTGATGCTATTAGATAGCCCCAGCTTATTTATCAGTCAGGGTCTGTAGTGTTAAATAGTCAAGATAAGGTGAGTGAGGTATGTGTGGAGAGATTGGCCCTGAGGGACTCTCTGTGCTGCGTTTCCCTCTCTCCAGCCTGCAGGACCTGTGTCTGCGTCTGCTACTCCGCTTCAAAGCCGGGGTAAGATGGCCTCCCCGTCTCTCCCACTATCCTATCGCCTATACCATGCAGCCTTTTTATGACAAGGGGATACTGTCACGGGAATATAGGAGTGCTCACCACAAACCGGACTGGACCGCGAGGCCGAGGTGGGGATACAGGAAAACCACCGCCCTACAGCCGCGTGAGCGGGTCCGGTTAGCAGAGTCGTGTAGATAGCCTGGTTCGGGAAAGGAGAGTGTAGAGTGGTAGAGGTACTTGGCAGATCCGGGGTTGGAGAGATCAAGAGTAGTCGGTGTCCAAAGCCAAAGTCGAGGAGAAGGTAGAAGTCTGTAGTGCGAGCAGGGGTTCGAGGGTGCCAGAGATCGGGAGTCCAGGTTCAAGCTAGGGTCTGTAACGAAAGACAAGAGCAGACTGCGAAGTAGCTTGTAGCAAGCACAACTAGAGACTGACTATGCTCAGCAATCAGCTCTGGGCTGGTAGCACTATATACTGACAGGAGCCAATGAGAACCTCCAGCGGTGATGTCAGATGAAGGTAGAGCGCTGATAGGCTGAGGCAGGATGCAGGACAGGTGGGAACGGAACAAGTACATTGGCGGCAGTGGAGATGGACATAGTAGCGCACGCGACGGAAGGGGCGGGTTGAGTTTGCCGGGAGGAAAAGCAGGCACTGTAGGTGCGCGCGCGGGTTTACTACGGCGGCGCGCATGGGCAGCAGGAGCTGCAGGGAGAGACGGGAGAGAAGGGGGACCACGTGACCGGGTGCCGCGCGTCCCGACAGCGGAGGTAAGAGCCGTAGTGGGCGCCGTGGGTAGCGGCCTTACAGTACCCCCCCCTTCAGGGTCGGACTCCGGACGATCCTTACCAGGTTTAAGTGGAAATTTGAGATGAAATGCCCGGACCAGCCTGGGAGCGTGTACCTGGACTTGCAGAATCCATGCCCTTTCTTCGGGTCCAAAACCCCTCCAATGCACCAAATACTGGAGCCCTCCTCTTGAGATACGAGAATCTAGGATGGATTGTACCTCAAACTCTTCTTGTCCATTGACAAGTCTGGGGGAAGGTGCTTTGTGTTGGATCTGAGGATTGGGTATAAACGGTTTTAACAGAGAACAATGAAAGGCAGAGGGAATCTTCATAGTAGCAGGTAGTTTGAGTCGGTAGGTAACCGGATTGATCTTCTCCAATATAGAGAATGGGCCGATAAATCGGGGTGCCAGCTTTGGGGATGTGACTTTCAAGCGTATGTTCTTAGTAGATAGTCATACTTTCTGACCTGGGGTATAATTGGGTGGTCTCCGACGATGTCGATCAGCCTGCCTTTTCTGCATAGCCGTGGCCCGCTTGAGATTATCCTGAATCTTAGACCAGGAAGCTTGAAGATCCCGAATCCTTTCTTCTGCGGCTGAAACTCCTGTACTCGGCCCAGACTGAGGGAGGGTGGAGGGATGAAAGCCAAAATTAGAAAAGAATGGAGACTGTAGTGTGGACTCATTCCTGAGATTATTGTGAGCGAATTCTGCCCATGGGAGTAGGTCGAGCCAATTGTCCTGAGAGTCCGATATGAAACAACGAAGGAACTGCTCCAGTGACTGATTGGTTCGTTCAGTTTGACCATTGGTCTGTGGGTGGTATCCAGAGGAGAAGTGAAGCGCCACGTTACGTTTCTTACAGAAGGCCCTCCAGAATCTTGAAACAAATTGCGACCCCCGATCAGAAACTATGGTCTGAGGTGATCCATGGAGCCTGAAGACCTCCTTGACAAATACCTCGTCAAGTTTAGGAACACTGGGTAGACCTTTGAGTGGGATAAAATGTGCTTGTTTAGAAAAGCGGTCGACCACTACTAGTATAGTGTCCATACACTTGGATTTGGGGAGGTCGACAATAAAGTCCATCGAGAGATGTTCCCATGGACGATCGGGAATAGGGAGAGTTTGTAGGAGTCCTGGAGGTTTATTCCGTGGAGTCTTGTTCTGTGCGCAGGTGGAACATGCTGAGACGAAATGTTGAATGTCCTTGCGCATGCCTGGCCACCAAAAGGTCCGTTGCAAGAGGTTAATAGTCCTTTTGATCCATGGATGACCTGCCGTTTTAGCGTGCCCCCATTGCATTACCTTCTGGCGGAGGGTAGGAGGTGTGAAAAGTCGTCCAACTGGCACCCTGAGACCCTGAGGGTTTTGATCTTGAACCTTGGTGATCTCCGACAGTGCGTCAAAGGTACTGGCAGACAGTACACATTTCGGAGGAAGGATAGTCTCTTCAGGATCTTCGGTTTTGTCCTCTACAGAGAATTGACGAGACAGTGCGTCAGCTTTAGTGTTTTTAGAACCCGGAAGATATGAAATAAGGAAGTTGAATCGGGTGAAGAAGAGGGACCAGCGTGCCTGCCGAGCACTCAGACGGCGGGCAGTCTCAATATATAAGAGGTTTTTATGGTCCGTAAGGATGGTGACGGGGTATTGAGCGCCTTCCAATAGATGCCGCCACTCCTCCAAAGCCATCTTGATCGCGAGGAGCTCACGGTTACCCACGTCATAATTCCGTTCTGCTGCGGATAATTTTTTAGAAAAGAATGCACAGGGATGCAGTCTGGCCTGTGGGTTCTTCCTTTGGGATAAGATCGCCCCTGCCCCTATGTCCGAAGCATCCACCTCGAGAGTGAAGGGTTGTGCTGGATCAGGATGCACCAAGATAGGTGCTGTGACAAAGGCTTCCTTGAGAACCTGAAAAGCCATGATGGCCTCGGGGGACCACAGTGTGGGATTGGCGTTCTGCTGAGTGAGGGCTGTGATGGGTGCGACCAGCGTGGAGAAATTCTTTATGAACCTGCGGTAATAGTTGGCAAAACCTAAGAACCTCTGTAACGCTTTCAGATAGAGGGGGCGGGGCCAATTCAAGACAGCTTCCACCTTGGTAGGATCCATCGCGAGTCCTGTGTCAGAGATTATGTAACCCAAAAATGACGTGGATGACTGATGGAACTGGCATTTTTCAAGTTTGGCGAACAATCGGTTCTCCCGTAACCTCTGAAGTACTTGTTTGACGTGCCGAGTATGTTCCAGGGGATTCTGCGAGAATATAAGAATGTCGTCTAGATAGACCACTACGTGTTGATCCAGCAGATCTCTGAAGACGTCATTAATGAAATCCTGGAAGACGGCTGGCCCGTTACAGAGACCAAAGGGCATCACGAGGTACTCATAGTGCCCATCCCGCGTGTTGAAGGCCGTCTTCCACTCATCTCCCTTACGAATCCGAACCAGATTGTAGGCTCCACGAAGATCCAGCTTGGAGAAGATAGTGGCGCCTTGTAACCTGTCGAAAAGTTCGGCAATCAAGGGAAGAGGATACCGATTCTTGACAGTCACCTTGTTGAGACCACGATAATCAATGCAAGGACGAAGTGTGCCGTCCTTTTTCTTTACAAAAGAGAAGCCTGCTCCTGCCGGAGAAGAAGACTTACGAATGAAACCTCTCTGGAGGTTCTCCTGTATGTAAAGTTTCATCGTCTTGGTCTCGGGGGGGGGGAAAGCGAGTAGGTACAACCTCTGGGGGGAATCTTGCCAGGAAGAAGGTCGATCGGGCAATCGTAGGCGCGATGGGGTGGTAATTCCTCCGCCTGAATTTTGTCGAAGACATCTCTGAACTCCCAGTAAGCGTCCGGAAGGAGGGGATTCTTGGATTCAGGATGTGTGGCACCTACACTGGCGACACACTTTATTCGAGCTCGGCTAGTCCCACGAATTCGGGTATACCCGGGTGTATTGAGGTTTGTGACTGTTTTCTGCCCGAGTGCATTGAGTTATTTTCCGGCAGGGATTGAAGCATTTTATTCCCGCTGGCTGCAATACTGCACAGTACATATATATATACTGCATTACAATTCATGAATTTATGCCATCTGGTAGACACGCGAAGCATTGCAGCCTATTAAATCCTAATCATTATCATTTAACAGATCAGCCGCCCGTCAGCCAGGCATGAACCCAGGCTGGGAAGGCAAATGCAACGGGGCTTGCCAGAGGTGAGGAGCGGCGCATTCCAGGTATCTGCCAGGTACATACCGGGTATTTGCTCGAATAAAGTGTGTCGGTGCAGTACTAGGGCTTTAGGCGAAACCAGACAAATGTCTTGACACCGATCTCTCCAGGTGAGGGGTTGTGACTGGAGCCAGTCGATCTGGCGATTATGGTGCTGGAGCCAGGGAAGACCTAATATCATGTCTACAGCCGGCGTGTGGATGGCATCCAACTGAATTTGTTCGGAATGGTGTCATGTCATCTTAAGACGGAGGGGAATGGTCTGATGTGAAATAAATGCGGGTTGCAAAGGCCTACCATCAATGGCTTCTAGGCCTACGGGCCAATCCTTGGCTACCAGAGGAATCTGGTTCTTCTCCGCAAAAGATTGATCGACAAAATTCCCACCAGAACCGGAGTCTAGGAAGGCCCTCGTGGTGATGTCCCCAAAGTCCCCTGATAGGGTTATAAGAAGAAGTATCTTGGATGGTAGTTTGGGAGAGGAAGGAGAGGTGACCATGCCCAGTGTAGTTCTCCCAGTACTCACTGGGGGCTGGCGTTTCCCGACTTGGAAGGACAGGTACTCACCAGGTGTCCACTATTTCCGCAGTAAAGGCAGCGTCCCGCCCGACGGCGACGTAGTCTTTCCGTTAATGAAAGGCGAGTTCCACCCAGCTGCATGGGTTCTTCGGAGGATACGGCTACGGGCTCCCCTGGAGCTGTATGTGAGGAGAAGGTGGGTTGAGTACCTTTTTGGCGCTTTCCCTTCTCTGCTCTTCGCTCCTGGAGCCGCTGGTCCATACGGATACAGAGCGCGATGAGTTCCTCCAATGATGTAGGGCGCTCCAGAGCGGCCAGCTTGTCCTTGAGGGAGTCATTCAAACCCTGCCAAAACACTGCGGTGAGTGCTTCATCATTCCACCTTGTTTCTGCCGAAATAGTGCGAAACTCCAGTGCGTAGCGAGCCACCGAGCGATTTCCCTGCGAAACATTAAGGAGAGAAGAAGCGGCAGTTACCCTCCTACCAGGTGTATCGAACACCTTCCGGAATTCAGCACAGAACCGGTCCAGGCTGGAAGTCAGATCCGGGCGATGCTCCCATATGGGTGTAGCAAAGGCCAGGGCGTCATCGGTGAGCAGAGAGTAAATGTACGCGACCTTTGAACGAGAAGTAGGGAAGTGAGAGGGTAGAAGCTCAAATTGGACGGAACACTGCCCCAGGAAGCCACGACATGCTGAAGGCTCTCCCGAATAGCGATTGGGAGAAGATCGACGAGGTTCCGGAGGATGAGACAGAGGTGCCGGCGGAGAGAAGATAGGAGCAGGAGGAGCGGCAGCCGTCTCAGGAGAGGACAGAAGGGATTTGAGTTGCTCTGAAATGGTACCCAGGGAGTTTTGGAGCAGTTCCATACACTGGTTATTTTGGGAGAGACAAGTCTCTACTTCCTTGAACAGGCCATCGTGTTCGCTTAAGCGTCGACCCACCTCGGCGGAGTCCAGGTCTGTTAGGCTGAGCATAATGTCACGGGAATATAGGAGTGCTCACCACAAACCGGACTGGACCACGAGGCCGAGGTGGGGATACAGGAAAACCACCGCCCTACAGCCGCGTGAGCGGGTCCGGTTAGCAGAGTCGTGTAGATAGCCTGGTTCGGGACAGGAGAGTGTAGAGTGGTAGAGGTACTTGCCAGATCCGGGGATGGAGAGATCAAGAGTAGTCGGTGTCCAAAGCCAAAGTCGAGGAGAGGAGAAGGTAGAAGTCCGTAGGGCGAGCCGGGGTTCGAGGGTGCCAGAGATCGGGAGTCCAGGTTCAAACTAGGGTCTGTAACAGAAGACAGGAGCAGACTGCGAAGTAGCTTGTAGCTAGCACAACTAGAGACTGACTATGCTCAACAATCAGCTCTGGGCTGGTAGCACTATATACTGACAGGAGCCAATGAGAACCTCCAGCAGTGATGTCAGATGAAGGTAGAGCGCTGATAGGCTGAGGCAGGATGCAGGACAGGTGGGAACGGAACAAGTACATTGGCGGCAGTGGAGATGGACATAGTAGCGCACGCAACGCGCGCCACGGAAGGAGCGGGTTGAGTTTGCCGGGAGGAAAAGCAGGCACTGTAGGCGTGCGCGCGGGTCTACCACAGTGGCGCGCATGGGCAGCAGGAGCTGCAGGAAGAGACGGGAGAGAAGGGAACCACGTGACCGGGTGCCGCGTGTCCCGACAGCGGAGGTAAGAGCCGCAGCGGGCGCCGTGGGTAGCGGCCGTACAGATACACCCCCACCCATCTGCCTCTCTAAGTTCTGGGGGCCCCACTCACCTGCTTCGGCAGCTGGTCCTTCCATTCCTCACCCCAATTCTGCCCGCGGCCTCTTCTGTGCCGTGCCATCAGGCATCTTGTTTCCCCTCACAAGGGGTGCAGGAGCGAGGGGAGCCTGCAGTGGTGTTGGCTCTGCTGTGTCTCTGTCCCACCTCATGGTTGATGATCACTGCACTGGAGGATTTTTCAGGCACCCCCAGTGGGGAGGGGAAGGAGGGGAGACCCGTCTCCCATTCTCTGCCGGCCTCCCAAGGTTCCGCTGATCCCCCTCCCCTAAGTGCTCCATGCGGTCTGGCAGCCATATTAGATTTTGCTGGTGAGTCATTGGATGTCGATGCTTCCCCCCAGCCAGCCAGCCGACCCAGACAATGGAACAAGGAGCAGCGGTAATACGCGAGTCCGCACGCTCCACTGGCACCACAGTTGAGCACCCAGACCCCCCGCAGTGACTCGAACTCCGGAGGATGCGACTCTCTGTCCTAGCGCCTGCACCGCTGCAACAGTTCCACTGGGACGATGGCCAGGGAGTTTGCTTGTTGTTGATCTTGGGAGTGCGGCCTCTCCGGCACTCGCCTATTGGCAAGCTGAATGGGGAACAAGCCGCTCATGCTTGTTGCTTGGGTCCTGTCCCCCGCTGAGCGATTCCTCGGTGGCAGCCTGTCCTGGTGGATGCTCTCTGTTGGGAAGGGGGCTTATTCATTCTGAGGCCTCGGGCATTATCAGCGCTTAGGCGCTGACCCATGCTGAGGCGCGCTCTCGCTTACAAGTGAGCCCCTGCAGCCGCAATGAGAGCGGCTTTAGCAGGGGCTCGCGCACGCTTCCGCAAGCGTGCGGAAGTGTAGGTCCAGGGAAAATTTTAGATTCAAGCGCTCACGGGAGCGCAGGGCCGGTCACGTGAGCGGTTCACCCAATGAGGGCGAACCAGCTCCGTGACGTCACTGGCCTGCCCCCCCGACACGCCCCCCTGGGTGGCGCGCTAACCAAGGCCTCAGCCTTAGCGTGCCTCCATACGGCTGCTGCAACCCTGGACGCAGCCTGAGACTCGATCGGGTCTGGGGTTGATGAGCGTGAACCGTATCCACTAGGCCCCTAGATATTTTTTTATAGATTTTTGGTTTAAATATTTATTGATTTGCTCAATCTTAGGCTCTCAATGATCCCCATTTCAGGTGCCAACCAATTTTAATAAATTGTCTTTTTTTGTGCCAAATTTGAGCTAAGATTGCTCTGGGTTAAATACCTGGTTTGATGAAATTCAGATAAACACAGCCATCGCTGTCTGGCTCGAAGCCACGCCCCCAATAACTCATTTGTTTAATGTCAGAACACACTTTTTTCATATCACACAATGATGACTCTAGGCCAAAGTGTCAAGATTTATTTCAAAACAATCATATGTATAAAGTCACATAATGACCTCCATACATACAACGCACATTTTTTAAAAAGGTTTGTACTCGTTTTTAGCACAAACAAATTAAAATATGAACTTAGTACATATGCCCCCTACATTATATTTAATATGGGTCTAAAAGATGACTTTATTAAAGTTAAACAACAGCATTGATGGAAGCGATACAGTTCTTTAAATGTACAGCTGATACGACAGTTTGCTTTGGAGATGTGAAATGAACGTGACAGCCCTTTCAGATAATGTTTCTCCTACATCTTTTACACTTGCTTTTAACGCTTTTGCAACGGAGGCCAGGGAATTGGTATCAAAATATTCCTTGAAGAAGATTTATTGAAAAATGTAGAGCAAGCCAACGAAACTAGACAGCTGGTATAGGCAAGTGCAATACATTTATTAGACCAACATAAATCAAGGGATTTTGGAGTTTGGGACTCCTCAAAGTGTCCTTTTGTCAGTTATCAGCTTCTTCTCTCTCACAGGAGATCCAGGGGTCCTCAAAGCCCGCACACACACCGACTGTTTATTTCTTACAACCCAATAAAAGGCATTTTTTTCCAGTGATAAATGTGCTGCCTCTGTGGGAAATGCTCAGCAAGGCTCCTCAGTGGTGTAGTAGGATTTTAAAAGGTACATAAGAGGAAAGCTGTTTGTTTGTTACCCTTTTGATTTCTTTTGAACACAGCTTCCCGGAAGAATATTTATTATATGAAAATGTTCTTTATAGAATGTGTCAAAAAAATAAATAAGCTCAAGTGTTTGCATTTGGCAAATCTAAAGCTATATACTAAAAAGTACCGGTGTGCATTTTTGTTTGCTAAAGTTTGCGAATCGGGCAGAAATGGAGCAATGCATCAAAACACACTTATCCCTTAGAGTGTAAGCTTTTCTCGGCAGGGACTCCTTTCTATTTGTTACTTTTGTGTCTGAAGCGCTTATTCCCACTATGTGTTATAATATTATCTCGTGTATTACTGCGGTTAAGCACCTGGATGGCGCTATATGAATAAAGATATACATACATTGATACATAGATCCCTTAGTTATTTTAGTGAGCGCATTGTCATTTATCATCCTAAATGGGTAATACCCCCTTTCACCCAGTGTTTCTCTTTGTTCTGGAAATTAGGGTCGCGATGTACGACTGAAATTTTGAATAAAATTGATATAAATGTCATTTCTATCTTGCGTTCTTTGCGTTAACGTATCACAGCCTTGACTTGATTTTTAGCCACACGTGTCATTTTAGGATTTAGAGATTATTGATAGGATGAGTTAAGGAAAAGTTACGTGGCACAGATTTGAGTGTGATGTATTAAACGCTCTCGTCCAGATTCACCAAGCTTTGTTGGGCTTTTTAACTTGACGTTAGTGTCATGTTAATATTCGTTAACCCGGTTTTACACCCATAAATGCATAAATAAATTTGCTGTTAGTGAAAAGGTTCTGCATATGAGCTGGAATCGCAAAGCATAACCTGTTCAATAAGCTCTCATAAAGTTAAAACAGGGAAATCACCTTACGTTACTTAAGTTATACGTTACGTAACTCTGGCATTAGGTATGACCCATGAGGAAATTAATACCAAGAATAGCAGATAAAAGTTCATTAAATAAACATAAAACAACTTTTTCAAAATATATTAGTCACCTAGTTATGGGCAACACATGGCCAGCTGGCTATTAAATGATACAAAGGTGTTGAAATATACCTGAATGCAACACAAATGCTCCATTTTGCATAGATAGTTTAGTATAAAGATATATATTAAACCCTTTTTTATTACTTGGTTGTCAGCTATCTATGGGGAAAGGTAGTGGTTAATATATTACAAATATGATGATGGGCTTAATGAACTTTAACAAATTATCAAGGGACAGGAGTAACCTCCTGTTATTTTACAATAATGCAGTGTTCTCCTTAAATAACGGGACATTATCCCAACGCTAATGAGCTGTTTGTTGTTTTCCCACAATATTCTTTTAATGAATAGGGTGTTAACTCAGAGGAAATAACGTGTTCCTGTTTTAGGTAATGTCACCTTATTTTCCATTATTTAATGGCACTTAGTGATCCTGGTTCCTTGTCTCTGCGTGTCACTTTTTAAAATCTTGCGTGCAAATGTAACCCAACGTACAGTAATGTCCGTGCTGCCGGGGTAACCCACGGAATCTTCCCACAGCAGCATGAGCTCCCAGTGAGCGGGATCCCCTACAGACAACCGCTGTTTTTACTGTCCCCAGAGCTGCAGCATTTTGCTTTTCTGCCGGCGGCCCCGGAGTCAGTAAATCTGACTTCATCTGCAAAAACAAACATCTATTTGCACTTTTCTTACGTAGACATGTGAAAATCGTGCTGGAGTGGGAGGGGTGAGTTTCAATCCTTCCTTAACAAGGTTGTAAGTACTGTACATGGTCTAGATCAGGGGTTCTCAGCTCCAATCCTCAAGTCCCACCAACAAGTCAGGTTTTAAGGGTATCCCTAGTTAGAACAAGTGGCTCAATCTAAATTACCAAGCCACTGATTGGACAGTTAAGCAGAGATATCCTTAAAACCAGACCTGTTGGTGGGTCTTGAGGACTGGAGTTGGGAACCACTGATCTGGATCAAAGAACCGGAAACCGTCAAAAAAGAATACAAATAATTGATAATTATTTTCAACATATCTCTCCATAAATAGCCTTTTCTGATTTTATACACTTTGAGGGGTACTAATTATGCCAAGGTGTAACCGTCCTATTGTATAGAGAGAGCTTTAGGGAATGCATGGATATGCCTGAATTGAGATTTATCAATTGAGCTACTGTATGAGAGTGATTGTTATAATCCCAGTTCCCTCAGATGGCATCATGCTATCACTTGATGCTCAAATCAAATACTAACATCCTGTCCTGACTTTCTTCCTCTCTCATTCTTTTCATTCAGGGACTCATACCTTTCTGAGCTGTTAGGGGTCAACACTCTATACAGAAGTATATCACTCACGGCGCACTCCTTAGTCAGAGTTGGAATGATGCCTGTAATCTTGTGGTCAAGCTAAGCACTTTAGCCCATATTTACCATGTGGCGTTATGCTATAAGACACCTTCTGCTATCAGCAGGCAACTTATGGTCCATCCAAGTGAATGAGCTCTAAGGTGTTTTATTCCATAGCACTGCTTAGTAAATATGGGCCTTTGTGAGTCTTCATTAACGTGAATACAATCTTTATTTGCCAATACATCAAAGAACTCTGCAATTATAAAGTGTGGCAATAAGACCCAGAGAAATGTGTCTTATTACTTCTACCAAGAAGAGAAAGTGTAGTGCTGATGTGCAGACATTTCCAGATCAATGTATTGCTCTATTCTGAACAGAAAGCCTTGTGCACCTGGCTACACAATCTTATTGTCCACTTCGCCGCACAGCACAGGTAATTTATGATACTTATTTTAAGGAATGTTTTGTTTAAGATCAGATTGCAAACGTGATATTTTTCCAACAAGTTTTATTACTTGTTGCTACAAAATTTCATCTGCCCTTATTTTTCTACCTTGTTCTGTGGAGCACATAAACTGCATTAACCAGTGCATTATGAGTGTGTGTGTGTGTCAGTATGTGTGTATGTCTTTATTTATATAGCACAATTAATGTACATAGCGCTTCACAGCAGTAATACACGTGTCAATCATATAAATAACAAATAATACAAATAACAGATCATGGGAATAATTTCTTCAGACATAAAAGTAACATTTAGGAAGAGGAGTCCCTGCTCTGAAGCGCTTACACTCTAATTGGTGGGGAAAACGTACAGAGACAGCATGAGGGCATTCAGGTAAGTGCATCTGCAGGGGGCCAAGCTTTATGTACTGTGTATAGTATTAGCCATGGTGCTACTCATATGCTTTTTTAAGCAAGTGTGTCTTAAGGTGGGTCTTAAAGGTGGAAAGAGAGGGTGCTAGTCGGGTACTGAGGGGAAGGGCATTCAAGAGGTGTAGGCAATCAGTGAGAAAGGTTTAAGGCAGAGGAGGGCTTTAGATACAAATGGGGTAGAGAGAAGACATCCTTGAGCAGAACGCAAGAGTCGGGATGGTGCATAACGAGAAATTAGAGCTGAGATGTAAGGAGGGGCAGAAGAGTGTAAAGCTTAAAACATGAGGAGGAGAATTGAGTGCGAGATGCAGGATTTGATAGGAAGCCAGGAGAGTGATTTAAGCAGGGGAGATGCTGAGACAGATTTAGGAAAGAGTAGAGTGATTTTGGCACCAGCGTATAGGATATATTGTAGGGGAAACAGGCGAGAAGCAGGAAAGTCAGACAGCAGGAGGTTACAGTAATCGAGACGAGAGAGAATGAGGGCCTGAGTCAGAGTTTTAGCAGTCGAGCAACAGAGGAAAGGGCATATCTTTGTAATATTGCAGTGGTAAAAACGAAAGGTTTTAGAAATGTTTTGAATGTGAGAGGAGAATGTGAGAGAGATAGGCAGCGTGCTTGTGCTACTGGGTGAATGATAGTACTTCCAACAGTAATGTGGAAGAAGGTAGTAGGGCCAGGTTTGGGAGGAAGTATGATGAGCTCTGTTTTTGCCATGTTAATTTTAAGTCAGCAGAGGGCCATCCAGGATGATATCGCACAGAGACATTCAGAAACTTTGGTCTGTACAGCAAGTGTAAGGTCAGGGGTTGAAAAGTAAATTTGTGTGTTGTCAGCATAGAGGTGATATTTAAACCCAAGAGATGTGATTAGGTCACCTAGAGAAAGTGTGTACAGAGAAAAGAGGAGAGGTCCCAGGACAGAGCCCTGGGGCACCCCCACAGAGAGATCGATGGAGGAGGTGTTAGCAGCAGAGGCACTGAAAGTACGATGGGAGAGGTAAGAGGAGATCCAGGATAGAGCTTTGTTACAAATACCAAGAGTATGAAGAATGTGAAGGAGAAGATGGTGGTCCACGGTGTCAAATGCTGCAGAGAGGTCGAGTAATATGAGCAGAGTGTAATGACCTCTGTCTTTGGCAGCATGGATGTCATTAGTTATTCTAGCGAAGGCTGTTTCAGTGGAATGAGCAGTGCGGAAACCAGATTGAAGAGGGTCCAGGAGAGAACAGGTGTTGATAAAGTGGAACAAGTGAGAGAATACAAGACGTTCAAGGAGTTTAGAAGCAAAAGGCAGGAGGGAGACAGGTCGATAGTTGGAAAGACAGGTAGGGTCAAGCTTGCTGTTTTTGAGTAATGGTATACCTCTTGCATGTTTGAAGGAGGAGGACAGGTACCAGAGTAGAGGGAGGAGTTAAAAATGTGTGTGAGCATAGGGATTATAGTAGGAGCAATAGGTTTTAGGAGATGGGAGGGCATGGGGTCAAGAGGGCAAGTGGTAGAGGGAGAAGAGGAGATCAGCAGCGACACATCCTCCTTTGAGACAGCGGAAAAATAGCCAAGGAAGGCAGGAGGAGAGTTAGGAAGCGGAGTAGTTTAGGAGGATGAAACACTGGGGATGTTCTGACGTATGGATTCTACCTTTTCCTTGAAATAGTCAGCAAAGTCCTGAGGTGAGATGGAGGAAGAAGAAGAGGCGGCTGGGGGTGGTTTGAGCAGAGACTCAAAGACAGAGAAGAGTCGGCGTGGATTAGACTTGTGCTCATTGATTAGTGAAGAAAAGTAGGCTTGTTTAGCCTGAGAGAGGGCAGAGTTGACAAAGGATAGCATAAATTTGTAGTGAAGGAAGTCTGCGAGAATGTTAGATTTCCTCCAGAGGCGTTCAGAGGAACGAGTGGAGGAATGCAGCATGCGCTTGTGGGAGTTTAGCCAGCGTCTGGGGTTAGATGGGTGAGGATGGCAGAGAGAAAGCGGGGCATGTAGATCAAGAGAGGATGATAAGGCAGAGTTGTAGTTCCTGACCAGATTGTCAGGGTCTGGAGCAATACTGAGAGAGGAGAGGGAGGAGCGTAAAGTGGAATCAAAGGCTGGTAGGTTAATAGAGCAGAGGTTCTGCAGAAACGAGGGGGAGATGGAGATAAAGGGGAGAAGTGAGAGAGAGAAAATGAGCGGAGGTGATGGTCAGAGAGAGGAAGGGGGGAAATGGAGAAATTAGAGAGTAAAGTTTTTAGTCAAAACCAGGTCTAAGTAGTGGCCATCCTTGTGGGTGCTAGCTGCAGTCCACTGTTGAAGGCCAAAGAAGAGGTTAGAGAGAGAAAGAGGGAAGCCCAAGGGAGAGAGGAGTCATCAATGTGGCAGTTGAAATCCCCAAGGTGAAGACAAGGGGAGTCTGAAGAGAGAGAGAAAGAGAGCCAGGATTCAAAGTGAGAGAGAAAGGCAGAGGGGGGATGAGTAGAGTTAGGTGGGCGATATAAGACCGCCACATGGACAGGGAGAGGAGAGAAGACCTGGACAGTGTGAGCCTCAATGGAGGGAAAATCAAGAGTGGGAGGAATAGGAAGGGTTCATAACGGCAGAGAGAGGAGAGGAGAAGCCCCAGACCTCCACCCCTGCCATCAGGGCACGGAGTATGGGAGAAAGAAAGGCCACCATAAGAGAGGGCAGCTTCCAGAGCAGAGTCAGACTGAGTGAGCCAGGTCTCAGTTACAGCAAATAGGAGCAGAGAGTGGGAGAGAGAAAAGTCATGCACAAAGAGGAACTTGTTAGAAAGGGAGTGTGCATTCCAAAGGGCACAGGAGAAAGGGAGAATAGCTGGGGATGGTTATGAGGTTGGAGGGGTTGACACCAGAAGGAGTAGAATTTGCATGTGGGAGGCAAGGATGAGTGCATACAGAAATAAGGTAGGGACCAGGGTTGAGAGAGATATCCCCAGAAGCAAGGAGGAGAAGCATGTGTAGCCAGGTCTCCCCAGCCTGTCAGCACCCCCCTCACCTTGCTGACGATCGCGGGTGCAGCCGAGTCAAATGGCGGCACTGCGCGGCGATCGCAGGGGTGAGGGCGGTAAGGCCCTGGCTCGGGGGTTGCCGGGGACGCGTGCGGTCGGTTGCCAAGGCCGCATGCGCGTTACAAGGCTCCTGGCGCTCCCGGAGCCGGGCGGTGAGGGTGCCACCATGTTGCGCCGGTTCGCGCATGCGCAGTAAGCCCCCGGCGGCCCGACAGAGTCGCGCATGCGCAGAAGGATCTTCAGAGGTAGGGAGAAGTCGCGCGAGTGTAGGAAAAGGCCAGGAAAGGTTGCGTCAGTCCCAGATAGATCGCGCAAGCGCAGAAGAGTTCAACAAAAGCCCGTGAAGCCCTAGCCTACCAGGGAAGACTCTGAGCAGGGACTACGAGTATCATGAGCCTCTGTATGCCCCACGTGACCCCAGGGAGCCAATAGGGCTGGAAGATGACTTGGCAGAAGAAGGAGATACATTGTTTGGGCTTGCAGCTACGCAGTCAGTTGGAGCAGCGGAGCAGAAGGGGAAGGAAGGGTGCAGGGAGCGAGTGAAGCTCCTGCATTGCGTAAGGTCCCCCCCTCTCCAAGGTAGGCCCCAACTCCCCACAAGGTTAGTGGGTAATTGATAAGGGACGGCCCCAGTTAGGGACTCTGCCCTTAGTGTGAGTGCTGTCTTGTCAGCGTCATGGCTGTCAGTGCTGTGAGGTCTGACAGGCAGGCACAGTGTTTGTGCAGCACAGTTTGCTGCATGTACCAAGTAAGTGGCCGTGCGTTACTGCAGGTACTAGTTGGTTAGAGTCAGGACCGGGAAGAGCTAGGGCGGCGAGATAGGCCAGTTAACCCCTTAGGTCCCAGGTAGGTCATCACTCCCCAGTTTGTGGTGCTACAGGGACAGGCCCTAGGTTAGGGATCGTGTCATGTAGTGCCAGTGTTAGATAGGGATCAGCGGATGCTGCAGTTCCAGTAAAGAGGTCTGGGTGCAAGTCGATACCCAGAGATCAGAGACTAGCTCCAGGGTGGGATCACCCCTGGCGGACCCCAAGCAAAGATTCACCGGACCGGATCAGACGGGATCCAGAACGACTGATCCTTTGTGAAGTCCTTGCAGGTCCGAGTGCAGGAGCACTCGTCAGGTACTCTATAAGTGCACCAACAAAGCTCATAACATTCTGTTAACACATAGTGGCAGCGCTGACCACGGGACAAAGGGGGTTGGGCTGTGGGCACTGTGGGGATGTTATACGGTGGTGATGTTCTGAGTATGATGTATTAGTTATCGTTTATTCATTCAGTAAATCTGTTATCCATAATACTGGTGTATGTGGTTTCTGGGTGGGTTCCTATGTTAGGGTCATTCTATATTTCCATAGAATCCTACTTAGATGGAGGCGCTGAAACCGAGACCGTTCCAGAGGATTCACCCCAGGCTCTCACTAGCGGATGCTCAGGCCTCCTGTGAGCCTGCAGGTATATGCACCACACCATATGCAACACTATATGTTCCTTGCACCCACCATATATCTGTGATTGGGGGGGGGGGGGAATACCCGTTACACATGGATAGAAAGAGAATGTGTGAGGATGTTTTGTAGGGGTGTGTTTCAGTGCAGGGGGTATAGCTGTGTAGTAAGGTGCAGAGGGCGCAGATAAGAAAGTAGTTCATGTGAACTGAGTAGTAGAGAAGAAAGGAGAGATGGAGATATACAAATAGAGTTGGAGACATAATGAGGCTGGTAGAAAGAAGTGCATACTGTAGTTTGAAAAGAAGTGAGGCCATAGCAAATATAAATAGTAAAGGCGGCATCACAGAAATAGTGAAGTGTTTTAGGGAATTTCTTTGCATGGTGTGATTTACAGTATGCAAATCCTGTAATGCTGAACTATTATGGACAGTATGTAGGAGTACAGAAGTGTGACATTTTTGCTAAAGTTTACAAATCAGGCAAAATTAGGCCTTTGTTTTGCAAATCTTTCACAAAAATGGTAATATTTGCAAATAAAATTAGCAAAGTGCTAAAAGGCATTTTGCAAGCCACATGGCCACTATAATTTTTGCCAAATTCTGTCACAAATTAGCAACATTTTCACAAAAATGCTACATTTAATAGATAATCACAAAAATATTGCTTGGAGCACATTTGAAGACATTCACACATCTCTATGTATAGTAGGAGGTTTCCTTCAAGATGTTATTACAATTCATAATATTTACTCAATTCTATAAGGTTTGAGTCTCCCCTAGATACTTTACACCAGGGGTGGCCAACTCCAGTCCTCAAGGGCCTCCAACAGGCCTAGTATTAGGGATATCTCTGCTTCAGCACAGGTGGCTCAGTCAATGATTGTGCCACCTGTGCTGAAGCAGGGATATCCTTAAAGCCTGACCTGTTGGTGGCCCTTGAAGACTGGAGTTGGCCACCCCTGCCTTCCACTCAAGTCGTTTACTAATAACCATAGTTAGAAATGGGGAGGCAGAGAAATATCTGGGCAGAAGCAAATGCGTAATCACTCTTTCAGCTATTGGACAGTCCTATCTTGCACCCCCCCCTCTCCCCCAAAATCCCAGCTCTTGATTGTACTAATGTTTGTGTAAATTGTACAATATTGTAAGCCTTGTTGACCTCATTGCACCGCTTACCAGAAATATAATTGGAAAACATACCATTTGTTAATGTCTTCATGTATTGTACCTCCTATGATTTTTGAAGTGAAACTTCTTTAGTGGCACCTCATTCGTAATGGGACAAAAATGCATTGTGGAGACAGAAAATGAAACGGATGTGACGTCATGAAGTAAGTGCTGGCAGTTGAGGCCGGGCTGTGTTCTGGCTCAGCCCGACCCCAACACTGACATGCTCCCACCTGCTCCCACCCGCCCTGCTAACCTAAAAATCACATCCTAACGGCCGCCACTCCCCCCACACGCCCGCTGACATGCGGCGGCGACGCGATCCCCTCACACGCCCGCTGACATGCGGCGGCGACGCGCTCCCCCCACCCGCCCGCTGACATGCAGCGGCGCCACTCCCCCCACCCACTCAACATCCATGATGCCGGTACTGCTGCCACTGCACTGCTGACAATCCCCGCCAATCAAATTTACTCATGCTCTAAGCAGTAATAATATTATTGTTACTTTATATGTTGCTGACAACACACAAAGAAGTCTCACTTACTATGCGCGTGCACAGCACACACAGCTTTTTTTCTTCTTTCTTTTTATACCTCTGCAAAGCTTTCAGAAATCCCAGCACACAACCTTTTCCTTCACACCAATATAAAGTGGCAAATTTAGCTCTCTTCTCCAGCAGAGCATATACAATGCAATAGAGATTTACTGAAGGTGACTACAGAATTCTTTTCAGTTTAAGAACTACAGTATAATGTGTGGCTGAAACCTATCCCAGCTTCACATCGCAAAGCCAGTGTAACCAGCTTCACACTGAAGGGACCCAAGAGGTCGAATAAACTGTCTCTGAGTAGGGTTACTGGCTTTGCACTTCTTTAACCCAGGCTGTGCTGAAAAGCTGTGTAATACACCAGACATAACCTTACACTGTAGGGTTCAATGTTAAAATGGACATCAAATAAAAAGGTGACAATATGAGTGCTCATTTGCATGTCATTACCCAGAATCCCTGGCTGCAGTGGAAGCACTGCATGCTAAGAGATAATGGGGAAAGGCAGGGTTGCGGACCTGTCTGAGATATATGAATGTGCTCACAAGTAATATTTTTGTTTTCTGTTGTCTGAGAAAGAAAATCCAGGACCCATACCAAAGGTACCGTGTTTATGCAAGAGACATATGTGGTTACTTTTCATTTATTCTTGAACGAAAAGACAAATTGGTGGCAGGCAGAACAGCAGTTTGGCTGTAGGGATTTGTTGGTATCTTCTGCTGTTTTATAATCACATTGTCTGAAGTCAGTAAAATGCAGCATCTGTATTTTTGGGGGGACACGTTACTGTCATTCTTTTAAATACAAAGCAATAAAGAAGAGACCATAGTGTAAAATTCTTGTTTGAACGTTCAAATTGTCAGATGTCTTTTTTTTTTTATGTGAATGACCATGGTAACTGAATTATTTGTAATGTATGGCAGCAATCCCAACTGCTCATTTAACATATTTTACCTGACCTGGGGGTCCTCGCAGAGCTGAGTCGTGATCTCCCAACTTATCTCGAGCTAAACCTGGTCTGTGAAAATTACGCAAACTTCAGAAATAAACTTTGTTCAGCTGTTATGTAAATTAACCAGTTTGCACCTTCAAATCAATGCCAGACAGCGGTTATAATATAGGAAATGCGTCCCAAAGCTAAATGCCATGTTGCTCAGCTCTGTGCAGAATACATGTGAATTCTCTATTTTAGGATTTTAGGCTCTGCTGCTTAAAGCCACAATCCCAGTGTAATATTGCTGACTTCAACCAGGATACGGACCCGCAGGGCAGAGGTAGGGAGTGATACACTGACCTTGGCCTGGGATCAGAGGCCTGGGATGCAGGGGGTAGTCAGGTCCAGTTCCAGGGTCGCGGCAGGCAGGTACAAGCAGGAGTGCAGATGCAGGCAAGGCAAGCACAGAATCAAAGGCAATGCTAAGCAGGGTACTGGGTACTTTGCACGAGCAAAGACAGGGAGCCAGCTGACAATTGAGGGCCAGAGTGAGTCTGAATTCCTGTCAGCAGCCATCTTGGTATACAGATAGAACCCTTATATCTAATGTATCTAGCTCATGTGTTTATTTTGTCTGTGTGTGTCTTACCTGAACTTATGGATTTCCCTGGAGCTCATATCTGGTCCCCCAATGTTCAGAGAGACCTCCTGATTTAGGAGTGGAGGAGCCCAGGGTGAGATATATATATTTTTGTTAGTGTTGCTTTTCACACCGAAAAACTATGGAGGTGTCCTGCATACATGGCCATGGGGGTCACCAATAGAAACCGTCTAAGTCATCAACAAATTTCTTTGTTTTGGTCATCAGAGAAAGCTCTGATCCTGGTGGCCGTATTGTTTACCCAGATTTTCCGGAGGACTCCTGGTTCACCCTGGGCTCCTGGACCAAGGGTAACCTGGACATTGGAAGACCAGAAATGAGGTCCAGGGGACTCCCCAGTTCAGACCAGAATTAAAATAAACATTTTAGCCGGGATTGTGGCTTTAAACCAGGGGGTGTTCAATTCAAGTTCCCAAGCCGCCCGCCTCCCCTGTGCTGGAGCCAGGATATCCTTAAAACCTGACCTGTTGTTGGCCCTTGAGGATTGGAGTTGAGCACACCTGGCTTTAAGCAACAGAACCTAAAATAGAGAATTCACAGGTACTCTGCACAGAGCTGTGCAACAAGGCGTTTAGCTTTGGGGATTAGTTTCATAAATTTTAGTCACAGGCTGTCATTGATTTAAAGGTGCAAAGAGAACAGCTGATACATGACCTGCTGATTCTAAATTTATACACAAAGTTTGCATAATTCTCACAGATGAGATGCACCTTGAGATTTAAAAAACACAGGCAAATTATTTTGAAATAAAAGTAAAGCAAATTTCTGATTGTGTAATATAAAATCTATCATCAGGTCTGAGCATGTTGTGCTCATATTTATTATTTAAATAAAATAAGTTCCTCTCAAAGGATTTGATGCTAAAGTAAAAGTTACAAACATGTAAATAGATTGGAAAAAAAATCAAACAAACCGTAAATTGAACTATGGCAATAGATGTTATTCGTTAAAAGAAAATCGCATTACAGAATATAATACAGATTAGCCATACACTGAGTTACTCCAACATTGATGCAAGATTTTTCACTGCATATAGAATCATACCCAACTGACTTATTTCTAATTATAACACCATGTTAAAGCAGCAGATCAAGCAATATCCTACATGTGTTTTTTTTTTTTTTTTTAAATAAATCAGTTCTGTACTATGAGAAAATACTTGTAGCATTTAAAACAAACAAACAAAAAAGAATGTTTAAGACATTTTTAATGTTTCTAATGTAGGAAGCATTTCCAAATTGACAGCCCCCTTCCCCTTCTGATAGGCTCTGGCTCTTGAGATCCGCCCTCTCTCTACAAGTGCACCAATTGTATCTAGTAACTGCCCAGTCAATCATATTCTAGGAACTACATTGCCCAAAATGCTGTGCAAGAACTGAATTAAGTAACCCTGAGCATGCAATTTATTATAGTCGACTACAGGAGAACAGATCGATCTGCAGCTTAGCTAATCACTTGTCAGTGTGCAGATTGTATTGATGCACATATTGAATGGGGAAAAAAATATATATATATGTTTTAAAACGGCAGCTTGAACTGCAGCTTTAATAGAGCCACGCTAACAAACTTAGGACAAGTGACCTCATTTCAGCACTCTACTGTATATTTCAGTCTTCAATTCATTATGTTAACATGATTGTTCTAGTTGGTCATGCAGTAAAAATGTATTTCTGTTAACTCCAGTGAGACTTACCTTTTATTTATCATGTGGTCATGTTGCCACTGAATCAAAATCATATTATTTATTCTTAATTCCCTCGGTCGAGATCTGGATGTTCATACTGAAACACTTTTTGTTTTTTAATATGTACCTTTGATTTTCCATGTAATAATAGAGATGGAAGCTGGAGGTTAATGGTCCAAATTAAACATAAAGGAGCCCACCGCTCAGCAAAATTAGTAGAAATCCTGGTGTGACTCGGTGGATGCATCTAAGGGAGATTGGAGGACCAACAGAGATACCCACAAGGGGGATATAGAGAAACAATCCCTTATTCAATGCACAACCACGTGGAACCACAATAGTTGCTATCAAGTATAGCTATAGATGGGTCTAAATGCCCTAAGGATGACACTATGGTATGTGGTAGTAATAATTATGTGGTGCTGTACCTACTGACTACACCACATACCTTTTATAATGACCACATACTGTACCATAGTGTAATTCCTTAGGGTATTTAGATCCATCTATACTATACTTGATAGCAACTATTGTGGTTTCACGGTGGTCATCGAACAACACGACGTTGTGACGTCAGAAAACGTTGGAGTAAAGGTAAGGGGGGAGGGGCGCAAGTAGTGGGGGAGAGCTGGCAGGGGGGCGCACACTGGGGTATATATGTTAATGTGCCCTCTATTAAATGGATCTCTCTCTCTCCTGTATGGCCTTTTCACTTGAAAAGATCTAAGATGTCTTTCAGCATGATCAGTCTGATGAAGTAGCAACATTGATTAAATACGGGCTGAAATGTTTTAACATTTTCGTTAGTCTTTAATTACAAGGCAAACAAACCTTTTTGCTGGCCCAGTGAGCACTCTTATTTTTTTGCTGGTGTGCACATACAGATTGTTTTGTATTCTCATTGCTCTTCAAACTAGTTTTAATGATTTCCATAAACTGGTAATTTCACAAATTGAAACCTGTAAATAAAAAGATTCTGCTGAGAGAGGGTTATAACAAAATTGATTAGTCAGTGAATTGTAGCGATTACTATTCCTGCCTAGTTTTTGAGCAAAATGACTCCAGACTGATTGTAAAGATCAGAGGCTGAAGATGGCTAATTTGTGTTTATAGCAATAATATTCCCTAATCACCCATCAAGGTTAATGCATCTCTATTTAGCTTTGTATCTTCCATGCCCCCTTTGGGATATGCAGTAACTGGAGGTTAACAATATCTTTATTTCAGGTTATTACTAAAAATTTAAAAAGGTTACAGGGACTTGCTTCTGCAATTCGCAACAAAGTGACATCACTCTGTGATCCAGAAGCAATTTTATTCCAGTGAATAATTTATATTTACTAATTAAAGCAAGGATGGACACTTTCACAGGTGTCTTGGCTTTTATTTATGGTTCTAAATAAAGGAATTAGAGTTTTGAATTTGGATGCGATTTTGGTTCTAAATGGTTTCCGTGTTTTCATTCTGATTTTAGTTTTGCCAAAACATGACTCGATCTGGTTTTGGATTCGTTTTAATTCTGGAATACTCTGTGGTAACGTGTGAGATTTTATTTTTATATATATATATATATATATATATATATATATATATATATATATATATATATACAGAAGAAACACACAGCGCAATTCTAAACAGATTGTTCCTGTGGGGGTAATTAGTCACACCACTATTAAGAGCCAATGTTACAAAATGAGGTACATACCCTGGTTAACACCTAACCCTACACACTGCAGCCGATTTAGGTCTGAGGCTCCACAACGCCGCCTTGAGGATCTGCTGCAGAGAGAGAGACACGCCAGGAGGCATGAGTGGAGAGACATTCACGAGGAGCTCCGGCAGTGATCCCCTGTATTGACAGACACTAAATCTCGCGAGAGCCGAACCGCGTCACAAGCCGCGTCACACGCCACTGCCGATCACGTGGTACGGAAGTGGCAGAGACCGCGGAGAGGACTGGAAACCGGCGAATCTACACGAGTGTGAGAGACTCGCTAAACACTCTCTACTGCTTGCTATTTACTCACACAATGTGAGTGGATTAGCCATATTTTATTATTTTTTTATATATTAAATAGGTTTTACACATATCTTGTTCCCTTCCATTATTTCCCTCCCCCCCTCCCCCTCTTGTGTGAGATCCATCCATAGAGACACAGAAGTGCCTGAGACAAGGAGCTCCTGCAGCAGCTGTAACTGACGTCCTGTGGAGAAGAATCTGGAGATCTAGCAGTCTAAGAACAAGATCCCTAAAGCTACGGTGGCGAGTCCCAGAGAGGATTACATGCTCATACTTGTCGCATCTGTGTAAGCATATATCTTACCATTTTTAGTCTATGTATTATAGATATACTGCCCTATGATCTCTCTCTTTGTGTGTTTTCTCTTTTCCCTGTCATATTTGCGCTTAGGTCACTCTTCTCCATATATATATATATATATATATATATATATATATATATATATATATATATATATATATGTAGAGGTATCAGTACCGTGTTAGCCGAGCTTCAATAATCAAAAAATAAATAGATGATACCGTTCTGTGGCTAACGAAATAACTTAAGGATAACTTAAAAACAGTGTCTCTTGGAATGTTATCTGTGCTTGTCCTTCCCCCGGTGTGGATGTGTATTATGGCTAGAGGTGTCCTTGCTTCATTCATTGTAACATCGCCGGAAGAAGAGATCAGTGTATCTCGAAAGCTCGCACAAATAAAAGCATTTTGTTAGCCACAGAATGGTATCATCTATTTATTTTTTGATTATATATATATATATATATATATATATACAAATATAACTGTATGCTCATCTGCATGTCTTAGGCAGGTCTGCAACCCCGCCTTTCCCCATTATCACCCAGCATACAGCACTTCCACTGCAGCAAGGGATTCTGGGAAATGACATGCAAATGAGCACACAGTGTCACTTTTTGCCTCAATAACCATTTTTAACATATATACACTGGCGACACACTTTATTCGAGCTCGGCTAGTCCCACGAATTCGGGTATACTCGGGTGTATTGAGGTTTGTGACTGTTTTCTGCCCGAGTGCATTGAGTTATTTTCCAGGCAGGGATTGAAGAATTTTATTTCCGCTGGCTGCAATACTGCACAGTATATATATATATACTGCATTACAATTCATGAATTTATGCCATCTGGTAGACACGCGAAGCATTGCAGCCTATTAAATCCTAATCATTATCATTTAACAGATCAGCCGCCCGTCAGCCAGGCATGAACCCAGGCTGGGAAGGCAAACGCAACGGGGCTTGTCAGAGGTGAGGAGCGGCGCATTCCAGGTATCTGCCAGGTACATACCGGGTATTTGCTCGAATAAAGTGTGTCGGTGCAGTATATATATATATATATATATATATATATATATATATATATATATATAGTACAGTATATAGATAGCACAAACAGCGCTGCAGTGAACAATTATCATACAGTACTAATGATTATAACACAAAAATAATAATAATTAAGGATTGTCACATACTGTACACAACATAGTGAGGTGCTAACCCATGGTGAATGAATCTTTCCCTAAAA
Organism: Ascaphus truei; assembly: GCF_040206685.1. NCBI lineage: Eukaryota > Metazoa > Chordata > Amphibia > Anura > Ascaphidae > Ascaphus > Ascaphus truei. Next base: position 24,005,460 of record NC_134498.1, read on the forward strand.
ATGCTGCCAATTAGGTCCTCGACCCCACAGGCGCGAAGAGGATTTTCACGATGAAGAATGACCTAGGTGCAAAAAATAGAAGAAAGGGGGAAGGGGAAAACAAACACAGAGTAGTATGTCTGTACTTTACCAATGGTAAGTTTTGCACTAACAATTAGATGAAGAATTGGAGCCTTTATCCAAGTATATTTGGATCCAGAACAGTCTTGGGAACTTGGACTTTGCTGGAACCGCAAATCAATTCAACGATGACGTCTTGGGTTTATGTCCCACATCCCTCTCTCTCACCTACTCTTTCTCTCCCTCCCCCACGCCCTCTTTCTCTCTGAAAACTTGACTGGTGGTGGCCCTTGAGTACTGGAGTGGTTGGCGATCCCTGCACTATAACATCAGTGCTGTGTCTCTCTTACATGACCTCTCTGGTATACTGTACATGTTGATGCTGTTATTACTTTTCCAAGGTAAAATTATAATTACCATTTAACTCCATCACGAACCTGTGAGTATAACAGCGTGGGCGGATGCAATGTTTTAGCTGTTACAGTGCACACGACTACTGGTGTTCAAACCATCTGGGTTCTTGTACTGTATGTTCTCAATACACGTTCCTTATTTGTTAAACTCCTGCCTTTGTTCAGCTGGTTATGTCACCGTCTTCAATGCACAGCAATACTGTCCGTATTATTATTGTAAGATGATATTGCATATCCACTGTTTTATTTCCTTACCCACTTCCTAAAATGTCATTTTCTGTTGCCTTTGCCCTCCTCTGCATCCAGTCCTCGAGCCAATCTTCTGCTTTTGTGCTCTGTTGATAATGATTTCAATCTCAGCAGAAACAACCACATTCAAGTTTCCATGTTTAGAAGGCAATGTAAGAGAGAGAGAACCTCTGCTTGTTCAATACACGTGTTTGCTGTAAATGCCTTTTTAAAAAGAAACGGATCCATTTCTGCTGCCTTTAAATCATTTGAGCAAAGCTACAAGAATGAATCTCTCTTGGCTCAGTTAAATTGGAGCCAGTTTGGATATTGTCTTTATTCCTATCCTGATTCGAGCCAAATTGCAGAGCAATGCATTTTATACCCTTTTTGGCATTTACAAATAAGGATATTCTAGAGAACAGTGCTTCTAAATTATATTTGTTGGGGTTATGTTGAAATAGCACAGGCCTTTAGGAAATCCCAACAATAAAAGCTATAAAGTGGAATGCTGCATATCAGGGAGCTTTCAGCTACTAAACTGTGCCCTAAGGCAGGGTGCTCAACACCAGCCCTCAACCCCCCCCCCCCACCCCAACAGGTCAGGTTTTAAGGATATCCCAGCTTCAGCACAGGTAGCTCAATCAGTAGCTGAAATGATTGAGCCACCTGTGCTGAAGCAGGGACTGACTGAGCAACCTGTGCTGAAGCAGGGATATCCTGAAAACCTGACCTGTTGGGAGGGGAAATCTTGAGGACTGGAGTTGAGCACCCCTGCCCTAAGGTACCTTAAAGCCCAATGAAATAAAAGGCCATAATGTGTCGTACAATTACATAAGGTGTCTTATGGCACAGCACCACTTGGTAAATATCGCCTTAATGGCTATATTACATAGTTGCATAGTAGATGAGGTTATAAATACATATGTCCATCAAGTTCAACCCATGCGACTTTAGATGACAGATATTTATTCTATATTTGTACTTACAGTATATTGATCCAGAGGAAGGCAAACAATAAGCTCCAGTGACACACCTTCTAATGATGTCTCATAAGGGGAAAAATAAATTCCTTCCTGACTCCAAGAATTGGCAATCAGATTACTCCCTGGATCAACATCCTTCCCATGTTTACTTATTTGGTATATCCCTGTATACCTTTCCTTTCTAAAAAGATGTCCAACCTTTGTTTGAACAAATTTATTGTATCTGCCATCCTAGTCTCCATGGGTAATGAATTCCATATTGTAACTGCCTTTACTTTAAAGAACCCTTTCCTTTGTTGCAGGTGAAATCTCCTTTCCTCCAACCTTAAGAGATGCCCCTGAGTCCTTTGTACTGCCTTTTGGGATGAATAATTATTTTGAAAGCTCCTTGTACGGTCACCGAATATATTTGTATATACAGTAGTTATCCTATCCCCTCCTATAAACCTCTTTTCTAATGTAAACAAATTTAATTATGCTAGCCTCTCAAAAATCAGATTATCCATCCCCTTTATTAATTTGGTGCCTTTTCTCTGCATTTTCTCTAGTTCCATAATGTATTTTCTAAGGAAAGGTGCCCAAAATTGTACTCCATATTCAAGGTGTAATCTTACTAATGCTTTATAAAGTGGCATAATTATGTTTACTTCCCTTACATCCATTGCATGTTTAAAGCAAGATAAGATCTTGTTTGCCGTTCAGCTACTGTATGACTTTGGGCACGATTGCTAAGCCTGCTGTCTACAAGCACTCCTAAATCCTTCTCCATCAACGATTCCTCTAATTTATCTCCATATTAGCAAGATGTTTTTTTTTATTTGCCAGTTGAACTGCTCTAATTATAAGCACTATGAACAATGCTTAGGTTTGCTACTCATTTTTTTTAAAAGAAAAACAATAAAACAGTGCGACAAATTATTAAAATAATGAATTATATACCCAAATAAGTGAACCATTTGAATAACCTAACTGTCTCTGCAGCTGAGATCCAGTCTCTCACCCAAAGACAAAACATAGAGTCCACTTGGTATTTTTTTTCATATGTTATTTGGATGTACAGTGTATCGATTATTAGCTTTGTTTCTTGTGTTAGAATTGTATTAGAATTCGTGCTTAGTTTCTATCCCACCCTTTGGACATTTACAATTGCACTGTAAGAGACATCTCCCAAGATATGATCAGGGAGACGAATTTGGAGAAATTAAGCAGTGTCATTTATTTGGCCTGTGACTTTAAGTGATTCAGTTTAAGGCAATATATATCCACAAAGAAATAAACAGCCTATCCCTTTGTAAGGGCTAAGTGACATCCCCAGTCCCTATCTGCAGTGCTGGGAGGGAAAGCCTATTACAAACCTAAGACCCCAAAGTCCAAAAGCGGTACCTGAAAGTAGGTGCTCTTCATGCAAGTCTCTGGGTCTGGGTGTGTGTCCGTTAAGGGGCCAGCCTCTGGAAGGTTCACTGCACCATGGAATAGGTCTGGTCCCTGGGTTCTTGCTGGCAGTACACAGAACTTCTGTGTGTTCAAGAGTCTTCCTGAGTTCCAAGCAGGAGACTTTTCTAGCGGTCTGATTATCCAGGTGAAATCTGGTTAATTGTCTAGTGCAATTAACCAGCTCCCTGCTGGATTCCTCCAACTACTACAGGCTTATATTGAAGCCTCATTAAAACAAGGTTAAGTCCCTGTTACATAGACACTGTCACTTTAAATCCATTCTGATGCGGAGAGCAGCTCTTGTTATTAGCACCCCTGATGAAGCCTTAGCGAAACACGTAGGGTGAGGAATGCAAGCATGCAGAGAGCCCAGGATCCATGCCCTAACATTGCGAGGTGAGATCTACCATCAGATGACATGGAAGTATTTCAGATTCCGAGTGCCTTGAACACCGGAGTGAGAGTAGCCGACCTCCGTTGCCACTTTGAGTCAAGTGTACTCTAAACCACCCTTTTTTTAATCGAAAATTTGTGAGCGTGCTGTGTATCTGTGATATGTTTGTTTTTATTCAAACTGAATTATACAATGTTTGCTCTCTACAAATTCTCTTTCCATACCGAGCTCTAACCTAATGGGAGACTGAGATCTAAGAGGGAAGGAGACATGCCCAGCAGTACACCTGTTGGAGTTGTTGTATTTCCTAACCCCTTTTGCCTGAACTAGCAGCTTTCCAGTGAGTGCATTCAATTGAGTGGCGATGGTTCCTATTTTTATACAGATTACACTATGTTGTGATTTTTTGCCTTTGTGCCCAGGCTCTCTTTTTCCTTTATAGCAACTCATTTTTCGACTGGTTCTTTGAGTCAGATAAGTTACATTTGCAATGAAAAAGTGTTATACTCCAAGAAAGAAACGTCCTGAACTTTAGAATAACATGATTAACCACAGGTTGTATATGCTAAGTTATACCATTCCATTGGTTGGGTGCAGTGACACCCACTCGGAAAACAGTCACGAACTAAAGAACAATGTGCGTATAACTGATAAGTGTCATGTCTCCAAGCTAATATCCTTCAGTTTTTAGATGAATGTCCTGCATCCCATCACTGTGTTAGTTATGCAGTCGGACATGTATTAGGATCTGTAATACTGCAAAATGATGAGTTTCTTCAAATTCTACAGAAATGCATACATCTACTGCAGGACCTAGCACACGGCAGGCTGTGAAACCTTAAACATGTCACAACAAAATCCTCTACTTCTAATAATTCTTTCATCACTTTCTAAACTGTTTATACAAGTTCCTCCTCTTACTTCCTTTGGCAATGTATTCCATGCTTAATGAGATTCTGCCAAGTTCCAAGGGCTGTAAGCCATTTGTACGCTTACTGTTTTCTTCTGCTTCCTTATTGCGGTGTATTGGCATTATTCTGAATAGCTTGGTAACATCTATTTTACTTTAACTTACATGTAATTTGATATAGCGGCAAAAGGTCTTGTTTTAATGGTCTGTTTCCAAATGGTATACATATGAATTGTTTAACCTTTCGAAAGAACATGGATTGTTAGGCGTATCTTTCAAGCTACCTATCATTTTCAATTAATTATTTATTGTATCCAGCACCAACGTTCTCTTATCAGTCAACTTTTTTTTTCCATATTGCGTGTGTAATATCCATCAATCATTTCTTTTAATAACTATATTTTAATATGTGATTGTAGCGTAAACTCCAGTAGTCTTACAATTAAGGGCCGTATTTACTCCTTTCTTGTGAATGGGCCGTGCTCTGCAGCTTAACATCTCATGGTAAATGGGGCTTTAAGTCTCTAATTACCCGATGGTAACTTAAGTAACTTTTTGACTTTATAATAATATATTTGTTTATAATTACAGAGGAGTCTGCTTTGTTCAAATACAAACACCAAACAACCTTAGCTGATATGAACAATATGTAGCCTGTGGTTCAGGTCGGCATACTGGATATGAACCAAAAAAACAAGCCAACCTTTGTTTTTATTTTTTTTGGCTCGGATCTCAGTGGAAAGGAGGGTTGATGGTGTGTGAAGGCACAAAATAAAGAGGGCAGTGAGAGAGGCACTACCTTTTTTATCTTAGAATAGTGATGGGATTTCAGATACAGACAGCTAAACCCAATACTGTTTAAAAGTAAGTACAGTACCTGGGAGCTGGGATTTCCAAATAATTAGCATGATGGCGCTGGTAAGATATTCTAGAATTGGTTGCACATTTTTGGCGAGCAAATGATTGTCAGCTTAATTGGAATTCTACTTTACTGATAAACAAGTTATTTGTGTGAATTGTTCTCATACATCCTGTACACTGACGGCATGGGGCTTTATTTACTAAGCAGGGCTATGCCACGAGACACCTGCCACCAGATGAAAGCTTACAGACCATTCACTGGAACTAGCCATAGGACACCACCAGGCATCAGAAGGTGTCTCATGGAATAGAACAACTTAGCAAATCTGGTCCTTGATCAGGTAGTTGTATGGATGTTTTGCTGTGTTGGCATGGAGTTTTCCAGCCATACAAAATGGTGCAACTCTCACAATCACTGTAACTGTGCTGTGATATAGGGCATAGATTGTAAGCTCTTCGGGGCAGGAACTCCCTTTTCCTAATGTTACTTTGTTACCCATTATGCGTTATATTATTATGCAAGTGTATTACTGCTGTGGGGCACTACTGTATGTACATGGATGGCGCTATATAAATAATGAGATATACATACATACATACACACATACATACACACATACATACATACATATGTAGCCTGGTCCCCCTGACTTCCCTTTCCTCCGGTTCCCCTCCTCTTACCTCCATGGTCGGGGGAAGTGGGCAGGGGGGCAGCTGACGAGGCGGGCGGGTCGCCGGGAGCTCGCAATGCGTTTGGTTCGCCGGGCAGCCACCATATTGAATGCGCGCACATGCACAGTTAGATGCTGAGAGTTGCAGCGGCCATTAGAGTCTTGCGCATGCACAGAGGAACAGCAGAGAGCGGCGTCCATTACACAGAGGCTGCATGGGGAACTACAAGCCCCATAATGCATAGGGGCAAAGGAACACATGACGCCAGGGAGCCAATAGTGTGGCCAGATTACCCTGCACAGAAGGAGATACATTTCACACGATGAGAGGAGCACGCCAGTCAGAAGAGGGACAGCAAAGGGTCAGGTAGTGTCCAGGGACTGGTACTCCTCTGAGCTAGGCCAGACTGTGTACCTCAGGCCCCAGTTAAGCCCCGACTCACTAGTAGAGCAGTGATTGCTTTAGGAACAAGCCCTTAGGTAGGGACTCTGCCCCATTATCTATTTGGTAGTCAGGGACACAGTGCTACACAGCACAGTCCTGTAAGGTGGGTTCTGGGATCAGAATGCCACAAAGGACACAGAGACTATACATACATTGATATTATCCACGTCGGAATTCACCCCACACGGTGACGGATGATGGCGACGGCGGATGATGACGACGGACTGGATGGAATCCCTGTCGTATTCTGTGGAAACCAGGTGCAGGAGCACCGGGCAGGTATCGTTCTACAAGTGCACTAACACTGTACAGCAAGGCACGGATCACGCCTAAATGGTGGGGGTATCACTTGGAGACACTTGTAGAGTGGCCAGAGGCCCTGAACAGTACTTGGACACGGTGTGGGGGTAACACGGTGGTGGGTCACTGCAGACGTGCAGGGTGTATACACAAGTGAAACCCCTTTATGCTATATAAGAGTCATTGACATATATCCTATGTGTGTGTTTAGTAAAGGTCATAAGGTTACAATTATATTCTGTGTGGTATGATTATTTGTTCCTGCACGGGGTTATCCCCAACACTAGGGATCCCGTACAGGTGGAGGCGCTGTCACCTAGTAGCTCAGGTGTACTCCAGGCTCTCAGTGGCGGAGGCTCAGGTCTCTGTGAGCCAACAGGTAATATCACCACTCTTCTCATAAAGGGGTAAGAGGGCTACACATACATACATACATACATACATACATATATACATACATACACATGTACATGTACATGCACATGCAGTCACCTTTCTTATAACATTGTACTACTGAGTTTGCAACATTTACACGCATTTGTTTTCCAGGGAAAGATGCATTTTTTTAAAGGGGATTTATATTGCATGTGATATAGTATTCTGTAAAATGTTATATACTGAAAAATGTTGTTTAATGTCAAAAAATGGCATCAATGATATATGCAGTCAAGTTTAAAAATTGGAATAAAGTACACAACAAACAAAAATGAAGTACTTTACTAGTATCCTACATTAGATTAGTAACAGGAGTCAATATGATTGGGGTTATTGAATGTTACTATTGCCCAAATTATCCCCACATGCTTACAGGTAGAGATGGGAATTTGTGGGGAGTGGATTTGGATCCACCGCAAATCATCCGGTTCCTTTGGATCGTAGATTTAAGCAGATGCCTCAAAACAATGACAATCCACTGACGATTTTAAGAATCCATTCCGCAGTTTGGATTATTAAAATCCACCAGTGGGTGGTGGAATCCGTGGATGGATTGTTAAAATCCGTCAGCGGATTGTACCCAATGGCGTTTTTGGATTAATCCGCGCCGATTGAAACTGGAACAACCAGTCTGCGAATTTTACACGGCGAAACGGATTTAGAAATTCGGAAAAATCAGGGAAAACAGATTTGGACTGGTTCACCCATCTCTACTTACACACAACAAATATACATTAGGGTTATAAAATTATTATAATTTTGATGAATATAGAATGAAATGTGGTAGAATTGTTGTATTTTTTTCCAATGGATTGGCCAAAATTGGATCTGTATATTGAAAATTGAGATTATAACTACACTAACTTCGAACTGTGTTTGGAATAGACATGATTAGCAATAAAGAAAACATATCTTCCCCCGTGTGAAGGTGGAGGCGCCTGAGCAAGTTAGCGACACATTGGCGCTGGAATATGACTAACATGGTACCTCGGTTTATTTCGGATCAAAAAGAACCTACATTAATGTACCAAGTTTATGAGCTTCAGAATGTTTGTAATTAATTTGAAAGAAGAACATTTTCTCCATGTCAAATGTTGCTCTGAGGTTCAGATGTTGTTTATGCCTTCACAGTTTGACATTTAGTGGGAAACTGTCATGATATCATTTTTTTCCCCTCCAAACTATTAATCCGAGGTGTGAATCATTTGTCCTTTTCGACACCAAAGACAAAAGGACGAGAACAGATCACACCAAGTCCTCTAATTAATTATATCTGTTAGAACAGTACATTTTATTTCATGGGTAAATATGTTAGTATTTGCAGCTGCAGTGAGAATAAAATGGGATATTTTCATTTTATGTATGTGGCATATGATTGTGAGCGGCGGTACTGCCTTTATATTGGCCATCATTCATATGGAGCAGGGGTGGCCTGTCCTGTTTGTTTCTTCCATAATTAACAGGTTCATTTTATAGATTTTGCACAATAATTATCACAAAGCATATAACTTCCCATTACATTTAGTTGTTTAACCTGTTGCATTTGGACATCTCTCAAAATGAGTTTCTGAAGGTTGCAACCTCTTTCCTGTGTACTATTTGCAGCTGAGTGATATGCGAAACTCCTCACCCTGACTGACGTACGGATTGGCCAGTGATGTCACCGCAGGGAATGAAATTAAATTGCAACAATGAAAATATGTCAAATAAAAAATACATTAGGTTTAATGTGGGCAGAGAAAATGTACAAAACGGATTTTGTGAGCAGAGCTCAGCTGTTGTGACAGACGGCGCACAGACCCCTCCAAAATACAGTACCATTGTGTTCAAGGTCAGAATTGTGTTTGCTTTCTAACTTTAGGCAGTTACAGTACAGTGTTTGTAAAGAATGTGAAATATAAACGCAAAAGATCAGGTTTCTCAATGTAAGGGTCCAGCACAGGAGCGGACAACTTCAGTCCTCAAGGGCCACCAACAGGTCGGGTTTTAAGGATATCCCTGCTTCAGCACAGGTGGCTCAATCCACGCGGTTTAATCCAAAAACGCCATTGGATACTATCCATCCGCCGATTCTGCCACCTGCTGATTTTAAGAATCAAACACGCGTATATCCTTAAAACCTGACCTGTTGGTGGCCCTTGAGGACTGGGGTTGGCCAGCCCTAGTTCAGCACATATTAAAAAGAAAGTTGACCCCAAACACATTGTCAAATATAAACATATGTGAAACTGTCCAAAATACATTTGAATCCTTTTTGCTCCCTTAATTCAATTTCCCAGAGCAGTGATTCTCAACCTTTTTTGTTTGGAGGAACCCTTGAAGTATTTCGAAAAATCTCGGGGAACCCCTATCTGGCTGGCACATATTGGGCTCGACAGGGGTCAGTCACAAAATGCCACACCCATCTCCCATCCGTCTCACTAACTCTCCCCCCCTCCCGCCTCGCATGTATTTATCCCCCGCGTCTCACTCTTACTCCCTCTTTTCTCACTCCTCCCGCCCCCTCTCTTCTCTCACTCGCCCCTACCTTCCGTCAATTACCCCACTCTCACTCAATCCACCCTACAAAATCCATACCTAAAAACCCCACCCCCGGAGGGGGAGGGGGGGCAGGGTCTTTGGTCCATAGGAGGAACCTCTGAGACTGCTTCAAGGAGCCCAGGGTTACCCGGAACCCTGGTTGGGAATCACTGCCCCAGAGAAAGGTTTCGCCAAGTTTCAAAGGGTTGATAATGTTGCCAAATGAATAAGCTTCCAGCGAAACATTGCCATACGGTAAGAGAAACACAGTATGTGCCCTATATATAGTCTCAGCATTAAGAGAATTTAGCGATTTAGCAGATTAAATGAAACAGCGCGGTCACCTGATGAGACGGTTGGCGAATCGCTTGCAAACTCTGTCAGACACAGGGTATTTTTTCTCCCATTAAAACAGGGCCATGGGGTTTTGCGGCTTCATGCAAAAGGTTTGCACCTCTATAATATGGAATATACATATAAAAAGATCAGGTTTCACAATGTAACGGTTATACTTTTCCAGCAACAACATTAGTCCAGCACATAGCAAATAGGAGTCGATGCCAAAATTGTGTTCATATAGAATAGATTCATCTGTAATAGATGATAGCGTCACTTTATATGCAGATAAATATTCTGAATATGTTACATGTTATAGCAAATGCAAATCACACTTCTGAGCACATTCACATGTTTCAGACAGGTCTGCAACCCTGCCCTTCCCCACTATCTCTTAGCATAGTGCTTCCCCTGCAGCCAGGGATTCTGGGAAATGATGTGCACATGAGCACACAGTGACAGCTTTTGCTTCTTATCCATTTTAACATGGGCCCCTATACGATTATGCCTGCCGCATTACACAGCTTTTCAGCACAGCCTGGGTTAAAGAAGTGCAGAGCCAGTAACCCTACTCACAGACAGCGGATTTCACCATTTGGGTCTCATCAGTGTGAGTCTGTTTATACTGACTTTGCAATGTTGATGAAATAGGTTTCAAGCACACATTATATAAGTTATGGTTGGTAAGAAAAAGTGTCAAAACTCCTCCACTGTTCTACACCGTTAAATGTTACACAAATTCCAGAGTCAAAATATTTCCTGATTAACAGACTGTGCCGTATAATCGAAATCTTCTGCTCTTGTTAGGGTGACCATGTTTGTCCCGGCAAAAACCTGGGACAAGTGCCGCACGTGCAAAGATGCGAGCTTGGACTGCGCATGCACGATGCGTGCATGCTGGCCACGCTTCTTGGCATGCACGACCAGCGCACAGAACGACCAGGACAGAAGGTAGAAAAGTCAGGACCTGGGACAAACGGTCAGAAACTGGGACGTCTGGTCACCCTAGCTATTGTATCGCTGGACCTCCTCACGTTAGAGCCAGATACACATATTTAAGGTTTAACAGTTGAATGTAATATACCTCTATTTATACACTAGAGTGACACCTCAAAAAGGAGGGCACCTGCATTGGTAGTGTCATTTTTGTACACCTTAATATTCAATGAAACATAATTTAAAATATATGATAGTCCGACAGCCTCCGCAATGTAACGCTGCACACGTGTCGCTGCACACAAGTCTTTCTTAACAACCACTGCATTCACTTTCCTGCGACATCAGATCTCTGCAGGCTGTCCGTGGAATAAGTAAGGATGCTAAACTTTAGCACGCCTCAGCTCCCACTTTTCCATGGGAATGGGAGTAATGGCATCCTAAAGCTTAGCGCCCTATTGTGAAGCTGGGCCTCTGTCTGTCTCTTGTTTCCGTCTTTAGTACAGTATTTTTCATTTTCCAGTTTAAACATCATTTCTGTACAAAGTTACAACACTGATTTACCTGCTATTCAAAATTCCTCACTCGTACATATTCTCTTTTGAAATGTTAAATTGTGTTCTCCTTTTTGTGATCTTGATAGTATACATGGCATACACAAAGCCATGTGGGAGAATGGCGCAGGTCTATCACGCTATTTCACCGATGGGAATGAGCAACATTTTGCAATGATGTTAGCTATTTGTGTAAACAGGATTTATTTAGTTTGTTACATCTAATACTATATGTTTTACCTAATAATTGTACCACTATTGCCTTGATATATAGCCCCCCCAAACAATATAGTGGGACCATGAAAGTGTGGCTTCAATATATTGCTGATGATTTGTTGTACGTAGCAGAGGCTTGTTCTGCTTATGGTAAATTAATAAACAACAAAAGACAAAGATACCCAGTGCTGCATCCAATGTGACAGAAAATACATACAGTAGTTAAATACTTCAATGTTAGTTTTCTCATGAGTAAGGGTCCTTTTGTTAAACCCTTTTGCCAAAGCGTTTTAAGCCTGCAGCCACGTCACGGCTTGACCTGTATGCAGGTCATAACACTACCTGTGAAAATTCTCATTAACCTCTACAGTGGAAGGAGAATGGGCTCAATGGACCTGTCCTACACAGGTACATGGAAACACCTTCTACTTTAAAAGTGGGGAGGAGTGAGCTTAAACCCTGGGAGGAGGGGCCGCTAACCTCCGAACAACTGATACCGGTGGAAAATTAATGAACACACAATCCCTGCAAACTATGTAAGTATTTTACTATTTTTTTTCTGTCACGTTGGATGTAGCATTGGGTATTTATGTCTTATGATGTTTACATTTGGCCATGCCCATTACCACTCCTTCTGACAAAAATATGTGATGTGGTGGGTGCTGGGGTTTAGAGCTTGCAGGGATTGCATGTTTATGGTTCATTAATAATAGACATACTGTAGGGCAGGGTTGTTAAACTCCAGTCCTCAAGGGCCACCAGATAGAGTGGGTGAGAAAAACAAAGCACTACTTCACCAAGGCAGAAAAATAGAGTTAAACATTGTGGGTACCCATAAACTGACGATTTATTGGATCCAAGTGAGACAGCTACATAATGGGGTACTCACGACTCACGATGGGGGTTAACACAACTGATATACCTTGGAAATATGATCATTTGAATACGCTCTCTCCCATCCTCCATCTCCGGGTGGGAGTAACGCCAAGTTTCGATCTTAACATTAAGTTATTTAAGTCCCGCATTAAGCAGACTTTAGTGGATATATAAAGTTAGGATAAATGCCGCTTTTGCATCTCTTTATCACTACTAGCGGTTATAATTAACGCAATGCTTTTATGGAAAAAAACTTGACTAAAGTTACATTATTGGCCATTGAAGATGGGGTTTAACATTACATTACCATTTACCGGGCTTTGCGTAACAAACTCATTCATAGCTGTCGAATGCTGACACATTTCTCCCCTATAAATGAATAATACTGATAGAATCCATACTACAAAATATTTTTATAGAGACTTTTTATTTTGTCTCAGGTGGTCTTTTGTATAAGAAATGTATAGCTATTGTGACAGAAACCAGGGGTTGGTAATAAACTCCATATACAGGGCTCCCAGGATACTGAACAGTTTCTGTCCTGTCTAAGCTGAACAGGGCAGCCTCGTGGTACAGGCACTCCATTCCACAGTTTGTCTGCTGCCTGTTTTCTGTCACCTGTCATGCTGATTAGAGTTCAGGTATATAAGACCTGTTTCCTGTTTCCTCTGAGCCCCGCCCAAGAGCCTGGAAGGCTGCTGAACTGCAGAGGGGTGAGAAAGCCTCTTTCCCAAATCGCTTCATTCATTCTGTTAGTTTGTCTAAAGACTGCAAAGGTACTTATTTTGTTGGTGGAAGTGGACAAGCCACTTCCAACTCTGAGTCAGGGACATCTAAGTTTAAGTTATCGCTCAGACGAGCAGCTTTTTGTTTGGCTTTGTTTTCTGTTTAAACTGTGGCAGTCTCAGTGCCTGGGACTGAATAAACCAGGCATAGCCTGTTTAAAGGAACAGTACGTGACGTCTCATCATTTAACCTACCCTAAAAGACCGTGTTCTAACAGTCCCGGACAGACGGCGGAGCCCCGGAGTAAGCCGTTTGTCACATATGGTGGAGAATGCAGGCAGAACACTGAAAGGTCTGGGGGTTAAAGAACTTTAAAAAAAAAAAAAAAAAAAAAAAAAAAAAGAAGGTTTTTTTTCTCTCTCTCCAAACAAGATGGAAGACGTGGTGAGTGCGCTGGTACGCAATGTCGCTGTCCAGAAAGACGCGAATGAAGCCCAGCAACAGGCGAGTGAAACCCAGCGACAGCTGTTAATAGCCCAGCAAGAGACTAATGCAAACCAGCAAGAGACAAACCGCCTGCTGAGAGAGGAGCAAAAGCGGTTCGCTCAGGGCTTACAGCAGGAACTCGAGATCCTGAGGGGGACTATCAGTAACCTTCCACTGGCAGAGGCAGCCCCAGTTCCGAAAATGACCAGGGCAAGCCACTACCTTCAGAAGATGGGACCCTCGGATGATGTGGAAGCCTATCTTCTCACGTTTGAACGCACGGCACAGAGAGAGGGATGGCCAGAAGCTGAGTGGGCTGGTCTAATCGCACCCTTCCTAAGCGGCGAACCCCAGAAGGCTTACTTTGATCTAGAGCCAGCCGAAGCTAACGTCTATGCAAAATTGAAGTTCGAGATCCTCGCCCGCCTCGGCGTAACCACGGCTGTTCGTGCCCAAAGGTTTCACGCATGGTCCTTCACGATGGATAAAGCCACCCGAAGCCAGATGTATGACCTCATCCACCTCGCCCGGAAGTGGCTACAACCCGAGATCAACTCAGCAAGCCACATCGTGGAACGGTTGGTCATGGACCAGTTCTTGAGGAAACTTCCCTCTGCCTTACGCCGTTGGGTCAGTCGGAGTGACCCCCACAATGCGGATGAGCTTGTGGCCCTTGTAGAAAGGTACAGTGCAGCAGAAGAGCACCCGCAACCCACAGTCGTGGAGCAACCCCACTATCCGAGGTTCCAGGACTCTTCCAGAGACGGTAAAAGGGTACCGGGGTTAAGGGGCGCTGAAGAGCGGCGACCACCTTCACGCCGCTCCAGCAACAGTGGTTCGCACACTAAGGGCAATAGCCAACATGGGGAGCCGGGAAAAGGCTCTAAGTGGGACACAGACTATGTACCTAAATGTGTAAATTGTCATGAAAGGGGCCACACAGAAAAAATCTGCCCACTAAATGATGAGCCCATGCAATGCAACAGCGTGGAACCTTATTCGCTGTTGTCCCAATGTATGGGCCCTAGCCCAGAGGACCCCTTGAATAACCATCTGTGGGCATTTGTAAAGGTTAATGGTAAGAGGGTTCGGGCACTTCTTGACTCTGGGAGTATGGTCACACTAGTGTCCGAATACCTATTGCCCATTAAGAAGAAACAGGTAAACAGTTCACAAAGAGTGGCAATTTGTTGTATACATGGGGATAATCATGAATATTCCACTGTTGATGTTTTTTTTGAAACAGAATTTGGTTCTTTAGATTTCAAGGTGGGTGTTGTACCCAAACTGGCACATGATGTGTTAATAGGGACCGACTTTCCCCATTTTCTAAAAATGTGGTCCCCAGCTCAGAATAGCGCCCAGAGTTCAATAGCAGACCATAACGAAGTCTTAGAAGAAACAAATCCTTTCCCTTTTTCAGAAATGGAGGTTGACGAGGGCCCAAATAAGAAGGGGGAAAAGGAGGAGTGCTGTGAAATTCCCTTCCCCATCACTACTTTGGTAGGGAATACCCCAAATCAAGATGTTGATCAGGCACTTACCACCCCAGTACAGGATAAGACCCTCGCTGACCTAGAGGTCAGTCCTGGGAGTTTTAAGAAGGCCCAGTGGGAGGACCCCACATTAGCGGTAGCAAGGGGAAATATACGGGACCAGAATAGTACTCATGGCCAACCAGATAGGTCACTTGCTTACCCCTACTTCGAGGTAGAGAACGACCTAGTATATCGGGTTGATAAAAGAAAATCAGTTACAACTAAACAATTGTTGGTACCACGGACATTCCGTAACGTAGTATTACACCTCGCACATAGTCATCCATTGGGGGGACACCTAGGGGTGGAAAAGACAAAAGAAAAGGTTCTCCGAAGCTTTTATTGGCCTGGGGTTCTGGCAGAAATTACAAACTATTGTTCCTCATGCCCAGAATGTCAGATCACCGCCCCGTTCAAAGCATACCGCAGCCCATTGGTACCCCTTCCCATAATAGAGGTACCATTTGACCGGATTGCTATGGATCTAGTAGGACCCCTAATAAAGTCTGCTAGGGGACATCAGCATATATTGGTAATATTAGATTATGCTACCCGATATCCGGAGGCAGTTCCCCTACGTAGCACCTCTGCTAAAAACATAGCAAAAGAGTTAGTACTTCTGTTTTCCCGGGTCGGAATTCCTAAAGAGATCTTATCTGACCAGGGAACACCATTTATGTCCCAAGTAACAAAAGAACTATGTAAACTCCTAAAAATCAAGCATCTCAGAACCTCAGTCTATCATCCACAAACAGATGGTTTAGTGGAAAGGTTCAATAAAACCTTAAAGAGCATGTTACGCCGGGCGGTCGATAAGGATGGGAAAAACTGGGACTGTTTGTTACCATACCTGTTTTTTGCCATTAGGGAAGTTCCCCAGTCATCCACAGGCTTCTCCCCGTTTGAACTATTGTATGGCCGACATCCAAGGGGCTTACTGGATATAGCCAAAGAAACTTGGGAACACGAGGTTACCCCTTACAGAAGTGTAATAGAGCATGTTGCCCAAATGCAGGACCGCATTGCTGCAGTCCTACCCATAGTGAGGGAACACATGGAGAAAGCTCAAGAAGCACAAAGGAATACGTATAATAAGGGTGCTAGGGTCAGAATTTTTTTTCCAGGTGATAGGGTACTAGTTCTGGTTCCCACCGTGGAGAGTAAATTCCTTGCTAAATGGCATGGGCCATATGAGGTCTTGGAAAGAGTGGGAGAAGTAAATTATAGGGTAAGGCAGCCAGGTAGGAGGAAACCTGAGCAAATTTACCATATAAACCTACTCAAGCCCTGGAAAGATAGAGAGGTCTTGTTAACCCTAGTACCCCCAGGTCCGTCAGAGAATCAAGAAACTGACCCAGAGGTTAGCATAGCTGAAACACTGTCCGTGCATCAGAAACGAGAGGTCCAGAGTTTAGTGAGAAGGAACAAAGAAATCTTCTCTACACAGCCAGGTAAAACTAACGTAATTAAACATGACATAGTCTCTGAACCGGGGGTCCGAGTTAACCTTAAACCGTACCGAATCCCAGAGGCCAAGAGAGAGGCTATAAGTTTAGAGGTTAAAAAAATGCTAAAACTAGGCGTAATTGAGGAATCCCAAAGTGGGTGGAACAGCCCTATAGTTTTAGTCCCAAAGCCAGACGGTACAACAAGGTTTTGTAATGACTACCGGAAACTAAACGCGGTGTCAAAATTTGATACTTATCCTATGCCCAGGGTGGATGAACTTGTAGAGAGACTGGGCAAAGCCCGATATCTCACAACCCTAGACCTAACAAAAGGGTACTGGCAGGTTCCCCTCACAGAAAGGGCAAAAGAAAAAACAGCCTTCTCAACCCCAGACGACCTCTTTCAATATAAGGTGCTGCCTTTTGGCTTACATGGAGCTCCCGCCACATTCCAAAGAATGATGGATAAAATTTTAAAACCACATGTTCGGTACGCTGCCGCCTACCTGGATGATGTGGTAATCCATAGTGAAGATTGGCAGTCCCACCTTCCAAAGGTCCAAGCTGTGCTCGACGCAGTTCGGTCTGCTGGACTAACTGCTAACCCCGCTAAATGCACTATTGGTCTGGAGGAGGCCAAGTATCTGGGGTATTCTATTGGTAGAGGGTTACTCAAACCACAAACACTCAAAGTAGAGGCGATACAAAATTGGCCAAGGCCAGTCACAAAAAAACAAGTAAGGACCTTTTTGGGGTTAATTGGCTACTATAGGAGGTTTATTCCCAATTTTGCAACTAAGGCAACCCCACTAACCGACCTCACAAAAGCAAGAGGACCGCTAATGGTAAAGTGGTCCCCCGAAGCCGAACAGGCCTTTAGAAGCCTGAAAGAAGCTCTCTGTGCCCAACCAGTGTTGGTCACACCTGACTTCTCCAAAGAGTTCGTAGTCCAAACCGACGCATCTGAGGTAGGGCTGGGGGCGGTACTCTCCCAGGAGTCTCAAGGGGAGGAGCACCCCATCCTTTATTTAAGTAGGAAACTAAATCCCCAGGAGAAAAATTACTCCATAGTCGAGAAAGAGTGTCTCGCAATAAAGTGGGCTGTAGAGACACTCAAGTATTATCTGTTGGGGAGAAAGTTCCGATTGGTCACAGATCATGCACCCCTTACCTGGATGTGTCAAAATAGGGAGAAGAACGCTAGGGTGACCAGGTGGTTCCTAAGCCTACAGCCCTTTAAATTTTCTGTGGAACACAGGTCGGGGCACAAACATGGCAATGCCGACGGGTTGTCAAGGATGCACTCCCTAATATCCATGGTCGCTCACCCCTCGAGGTCTGAGCTGGGGGGGAGGATATGTGACAGAAACCAGGGGTTGGTAATAAACTCCATATACAGGGCTCCCAGGATACTGAACAGTTTCTGTCCTGTCTAAGCTGAACAGGGCAGCCTCGTGGTACAGGCACTCCATTCCACAGTTTGTCTGCTGCCTGTTTTCTGTCACCTGTCATGCTGATTAGAGTTCAGGTATATAAGACCTGTTTCCTGTTTCCTCTGAGCCCCGCCCAAGAGCCTGGAAGGCTGCTGAACTGCAGAGGGGTGAGAAAGCCTCTTTCCCAAATCGCTTCATTCATTCTGTTAGTTTGTCTAAAGACTGCAAAGGTACTTATTTTGTTGGTGGAAGTGGACAAGCCACTTCCAACTCTGAGTCAGGGACATCTAAGTTTAAGTTATCGCTCAGACGAGCAGCTTTTTGTTTGGCTTTGTTTTCTGTTTAAACTGTGGCAGTCTCAGTGCCTGGGACTGAATAAACCAGGCATAGCCTGTTTAAAGGAACAGTACGTGACGTCTCATCATTTAACCTACCCTAAAAGACCGTGTTCTAACAGTCCCGGACAGACGGCGGAGCCCCGGAGTAAGCCGTTTGTCACACTATGTAAATTCCTCAGTTCCTATTGCTGGCGGTTTTCTTTATATTTCCCTTTATACTGTACAACTCTTTGCCTGAATTTGTACTCTAGATGTCTGGCAAGAACCTTCCCTAATTGCACCGAAATTATATTTAACTGATCTGTTCCTTAAGGAGAAATTCATTTGAAAAAGCTTCATTGCATTTTAATATAAACTTAATGTGCTGCACTGAAACGGAATATATATATATATATATATATATATATATATATATATATATATATATATATATATATATATATATATATATACAGTACAGTAATTTGCACAGGTTTTATCCCTCTAACTGTCATGCTGTTAAGTGTATTGTAGAACATTCTATACACACGTTTTATATATCCCAGTGTAGCCCTTTTTCTGAACCCTCCCAAAGGAACTACTGGTACTGGTCGCTGTACCACACCTGTGGCTCCAGGAGATCTGAGCCTCCGCTAGCTGGGAGCCTGGGGTAACACTCATACACTTACTTAGCGCAGCGCCTCCACTTACCCAGGATCCCCGTGATGTGAGATTCCCCTGGCCAAGAAATACATACACACACATGTGATGCAACCAACTTTACTGTATATGATAATGCATGGCAACCTTATCACTCTAACATGCAATTAGCAATAACACTTATCATAATAACTGGTACTGTCCTCTCACCGCGTGCCCCACACACCGTGTCCATATATTAATGTGATGGTACTATATGGTATAGGCTCAGTCTTGTAACCACTCGCTCAGTGTTCCTACAAAGAGTTTAGCCTAAGGCGGGATCAGCGCCTGATGACCGGTGTTGGTGCACTTGAGGATATAGTACCTGCCGAGCACTCCAGTGCTCGGATCCGCAACTGCTTCACAAAGGATCCCTCGAGTTCCGGCCCGACATCCAGGATCCACCGTCCGGTAAGACCCCAACAAGATGGCCTCTGCAACCGCAACGAAGGGCAGTACCCAACTTCCTGCACCGGTACACAGCTTCAATGGAGTCCCTATCTGACTCCGTGAACTACCATGTCACTTGCTATACTATAGGCCATCCCTACAGCACAGCAACCTTGGGTGGCTTCAGGGGAAACTCCTAGGGCCTACGGGGTAGCCTATCCTATGCAGGTGGGTCACTGACCCCCTGCACCCACACTACCTCTCCCGTGCCCACCCGGGTCCCCTCTGGCTAACTCAGCCTAACGCCTGCAGCAAACACACTGCACACGCACAGTCAACCTGCAGCAACCCACTGCACACGCACAGTCAACCTGCAGCAACCCACTGCACACGCACAGTCAACCTGCAGCAACCCACTGCACACGCACAGTCAACCTGCAGCAACCCACTGCACACGCACAGTCAACCTGCAGCAACAACATACAGCACACGCTGCACACACTGTGCCTACTCACAGCACTACCAGCCGTGACACTGACAAGCCTGCACCCTCACACACCTAAGGGCAGAGTCCCTAACCTAGGGGCTGTCCCTCAGTTCTACCCACTACCCTA
The DNA here is from genome assembly GCF_040206685.1 of Ascaphus truei. Taxonomy (NCBI): domain Eukaryota; kingdom Metazoa; phylum Chordata; class Amphibia; order Anura; family Ascaphidae; genus Ascaphus; species Ascaphus truei. The sequence continues at coordinate 24,025,689 of NC_134498.1, forward strand.
AGAGGGATTGGGGCCTGCCTGGGACTTGGGGAATCCTTACCTGGTGCAGGAGCCACTTGCTCCCTGCACCCTTCCTTCCCCTTCCTGCTCCCAGCTCCAACTGCCAAACGTGGTCCCCGCAACATTGTAGCCTTCCTCCACAGGAGAAGCTGCAAAACCCTATTTGCTGGCTGGCTGCATGTGATGTGGGTGAAAGGGCAATCCCCAGAGGCTGCTGGGAATTGTACTCCACTCAGGACCTCTTTAGCATTGGGACCGCGTGCGCTACCCTTACTGTGCCTGCACGACCAACGCGCATGCTCGCGCAACCTGTCATGGCGGCCCCCGCTAGCCGGGTACGCCGCAGAGCCTCGGAGCGCTGCATGGGGGTTCTCTGGGGCTGAAAAGAGACCGGGGTTACACCAGGAAAAAAGTATTCAGAATTTTGAAAATTCCCTTTTATCAAATTGCCAGTGGGAAAGTTTTATTTTTTTAGGTAATTCAACCTAAGAAATGCTGAATAGCATTGATTAGCAGCATGGTAACACATTAGAAAAAGTGTCACTCTAATAGATATAATATAAAAGAGTGTATGTATATACAGTACATGCATATCACAGCTTATACTGTACATTATGCCTCTGATTGAGCCTCCTGTGCTAAAGCTGGGATATCCTGAAAACTTGACTTGTTGGGGGGGGGGGGGGGGCTTGAGGACTGGAATTGAGCCCCCAGCATTATGGTGTCAGGTTGTTTACATAATCTGTGCAATATATAAAGTTTGGTACAAAAAATATGGATATTTAAGTGATAAATGTCTTTGGTAACTCAAAACATTTTGTCTCAGAGGTCCCAGAAATGCACAATCCCGCTGACGATTTCAGCACCTACCAGCTGTTTTTATTACTTAAGAACAAGGTTTAAAAAATGTTATTGAGATTTCCCAGATATGTGGGGTCCAGCACAGGAAAGACCCCACACACAGATGAACCGCGACGGGACAGAACGGTCAATAATTGCTTCCAAAAGCTGAACTCCACCAGTGCCTTGTGTAGTGCTGAGCAAGGCATTGTGGGGTGTGACTTCGGGCAGCGGAGTGGGGATTGGACTCCAGTTGGGGAGTAGATATTTTAAGCTCTGCTGAATAGTATATGCGCCTTATTGTTGTGCAGTAATTATTTTGTATGGTCTGTCTTACAGATCGATCCCCATATGCAAACAATTCGCTCTTCAGTTTGGTATGAATATTTCAATATTGTAAATGACAAATCCCCGTTTTTGCATTTGCACGTTGAATTCCTGGTAATTGTACAGATATTTGAAATCAATATTTTGTTTATATACTAAGGATGGGCACGTTCGCAGGTTTCAAATACACATTCAGAGTCGAGCAGATGGAGAATTCAACTTTCAATTTGAACTCAAGTCAAACTTTGTAAAAAAATTAAATTTGAATCTCAGCAAAATTATAGCCACAATCTAAGAAAAACCCATCCTGTGAATCATTTTTTTTAATAAATAATTTTATAAAAAATACCAAACCATATTAATCGAGCTTTGGCAAAACCAACACATCAGTTTTTGTTTTTTAGAACTACAACAAAGACACAAAAACCAAAAAAGCTCATCTTCAGATGCCATTTGTTATTATTATAATTATTATTATTATTATTATTATTATTATTACTATTTTCTAAGGGTTGGTTTGTACTATATATTTTCTTTTTTTATGAAATGGTTGAACTTTATTTTTTTTTAAATGCATACTTCAATGTTAGAAAAATGGAAACAAAATTGTAAAGGTTTTTTTTTTAATAATAATAATAATAATAATTTTATTATAATCCAAAACCAAAAAAATAGACTTGTTGCAAAACCAAAGCATGAACATTTTTCAGAACCATATCTAAAAACACAAAAAAACATTGTTATTATCCCATGAACATTATCAGCTTTAAATTGCAACGTTGATTTTTTCCTACTGTATGTAATACAGTATTGCAAACATACGCCTTTTCCTCTGTTGCGCTATTGCTAATATTCTAATACATAACCAAATTCTCTCCCATCTTGATTACTATAACCTTCCTGCCTCTCACCAGTCTCCCCTGCAATCTATCTTGAATCACTACTAGAATGACTTTATTCTCTCCTAAATCTATCTCCTGCTGAAATCCCGCTCCTGGCTTCCTATTAAATCTGTATTACTTACAGATTTCTCCTCCTCACTTTTAAAGCTTTACACTCTTCTGCCCCTCTTTACATCTCTGCCCTAATTTCTCACTATACACCATCCCAACTCTTGCGTTCTGCTGAAGGATGTCTTCTCTCTACCCCTTTTGTGTCTAAAGCCCTTTCCCATCGTAAACCTTTCTCACTGACTGCCCCACCCCTCTGGAATGCGCTTCCCCTCAATACCCAACTAGCACCCTCTCTATCCACCTTTAAGACCATCTTAAAACATGCCTCCTTGGCCCCTCCGGATGCACTTACCAGAACACCTTCCTACTGACTTTGTACGTTCTTCCTACCAACCAATTGATTGGAAGCTCTTCGGATCAGGGACTTCTTTTCCTAAATATTGCTTTTCTGTCTGAAAGCACTTCTTCCCTTCATGTGTTATTTGTATTATTTGTTATTTATATGATTGTCACGTGTATTACTGCTGTGAATCGCTATGTACATTAATGGCGCTATATAAATAAAGACATACATACAGTACATACAAACATACATATTACTAGGTGCAGATGTCATGAATATTGGCTTTGCATGACATCGTTTTCCAAGTGATTTAGCATCATCACAAATAGATGTAATCTCACTATCACTGCAACACATTCATTGTATTTTTGTAGGCATGTAAATATGAAAAAATTAAATATTCAATTTTTTGTCTGGACTAGAACTTGTGTGAACTCAAGCTTCAGCCCTCTATAGTAGCATACAATGAATTGTAAATTAACTGGGAGCATTCGCATACGTTCTGCAACATTAATAGTGTTGGTTTCACAGAGAAGCATAGGCCAAAAAGCCTAATTCCACAATGGAATTTACAACGCATTCTTTATTTTAGGGCTAGTTAGGGAACTCTACTTCGATGTAAGACTGCAGTGATTCCAACGGTAAAGTAGCTTGGACTAAGATTGTGTTCATTTTTTTTTTTAGAAATCGACCTCTTAAACATTGTCTACACTTCTCTGAAATGTCACATTGCTGGGAGCACTTGACAGTCGAACATGCAATGATAATTCAATAAGGAAATGCAATGTGCAAGAAAACCAATTTTAACAGTGGGACTTGGTATTGCAAGACAACACCTACACCTCTATCAAATGCAATCTTCCCCTCGATAGATAGAATCTCTATTGTTTCTCAGCGAGAGTGTTACTAGAATCTGATGGTTTTGTACTGCTGCCCGATGCATATTTGAAACATTTCAGACAATTTTACACACACAGAGAATTTATTTACCTCTGTGTAGGGGCAAGTTTTACCACACACAGTAACATAGTGAATCATATTTCGAAGATATTACAAGGATGACCCATTATTAGTCCGTCATTCCATCCTTTGCCCGAGGCGCTGATGTAATTCTAGGAGAACAATAAAAGAGGTGTTTAAATGAATGATTAAATAGTCTGATGGAGATACACAAGGCCAGATGACTTCAGACACTAAAGCTTATTTGCTCCATTAAACATAGCACTGAGGTATTTATTGCCAATATAATGTAAAAATTGTTCATGCTAATTGGAGATAATAACAGTGGCGTTGCTTTAGGTTGGTATTTAGTATATGGGTACCTACTGAATCTATACATGCTTTCAATTGAATGGAAATATAATATATTTTATTGTTCACCCTAAAGCAATCAGATACTTTGTGTTCCAATAGGCATACATTTAAAAAAAAGCTTCAATAAAAACGTTATGCTATTTTTAAGGCATTCTAAAACAAAACAAAAGTATTGTAAGTGGAAATATGTGCTGTAAACAAAGCACTTAGGAATGGTATTAACAAAAGGTTAATTATATGAGGATTTGTGTCAATGTTCCATAATATACAAAGAAAATCTATATTGTATTTGGATAGTGTGTATACTGTATATCTATATACTATATGTATGTGTGTGTGTACTGTGTATATGTACTGTATATATGAATGTGCTCACAAGTGATCTTTTTATTTGCTATATGCAATACGGTGGAGGTTTCTTGTTGCCTTTTTCACCCACCATAACTTAAAATGTGATGGTAAACCCTACAGCCTTGAAAATGCAAAGCCAGCAGTACAACCAACTTCACACTGATGATACCCATTAAGGTTGAAACATGTCTGTGAATGCTTTCTATGGCTTTGCATCTGATTCCCATGCTGTGCTTTAAAGCTGTGTTGACAGAGCATTAGCTTATATGGGCTCCATGTAACAATGGGTTTTCAGACAAAAGGTTAAACACATTGTGTGCTCATTTGCATGTCATTTCCCAGAATCCCTTGCTGCAGTGGAAGCACTGTATGCTGGTGATAATGATGAAAGGCAGGGTTTCAGACCTGCCATAGATATGTGAAGGTGCTCACAAGTGATATATATATATATATATATATATATATATATATATATATATATATATATATATATATATATTTCAATTTAAAAAAAAAGGCAGTTGGCACACTACTAACCAGGCAAACGAAGATGCTTACCCCGTATGGATAGAATAAAGATGTATATTACCAGATTGGAGTCCAGCAAAAAGAGACAGCACACTGCATGTAGTCTTCAGACAAAGAACTTTTATTAAATCACAGGGCACTGCAACCAACGTTTCGGTCAACGTTTCGGTCAGGGGACCTTCATCAGGGCTATGCACAAATAATAAAAAAAATAAAAAAAAATATATATATATATATATCTCAAGCTTATGCATTATTCTCAAAATTCATTGTTTTCAATAATTAATATTCAATGTATCTGCTCCTGTCAAAATAATTTTGATTTGAACTTTCTATGTGTACCACAAAAAATTATTAAGCTTTAATATAATGATTCTCTCATTCGTTTGAATGAAGATTTTAGCAAAGGCTATCACCATAAGGAAGAAAATAATAATATTATTTTCATATTTTAGTGATAAACCTTTCACTGAGAAAAATATAATTCCTGCTGCCTTCTGATCAGCAGCTTTTAAACATTTAGTAGCATCATTTTATGGCTTATTCATATTTGATTATGCAATAAATGTTGTCAAAAAATGATGTTGGTATAATCATGTTGTCTCGAGCAAAGAAGAAATGGGAAAATTCCTAATCAGATCTTCTGAATGTCAAAATAAATTAACCTTCTAAATTTCACTTCCTTATTCTCATCATTTGGGAACAATAATGAATACTTACAAATGCACATAGTCAAAAGGCCATATCTCTAATCTCCCCGTGCCCTCGTACACAACGTCCAATTAATGCATACAAATATGCCGTTCTGGAATATGCAACGTGATTACTGCCTTTGGCTGTCAAAGATAAGAACTGCGCTGCTCTCTGAATGGCCTCAAGGGCAAAATGTTCAAATGTAAAATAACAATAAAACAGACCACGCTATACTCTTCAAGGGCCACTTTTTTCATAGCCATGTTATATTATACTCTGTCGGCCACTGGAGATGGGCCACTGAACGCAGACTTTCCCGTTCTGTCCACCTGCTCGGCACACAGTACTGAGTATACCAGTATAACTAAGGGCAGTTTGGTGGTGTGCAAATGTCATCGCATGTAATGCAAACTATGTTAACCCTTTGAGTGTTGGAGTGGCTGCGACACCAGAGTGCCCCATCCCCCAGATCACATGACCACGACACCAGAGTGCCCCTTCCCACGATCACGTGGCCGTGAAACCAGAGTGCCCCATCCCACGATCACGAGGCCGTGACACCAGAGTGCCCCATCCTCCCGATCATGTGGCCGTGACACCAGAGTGCCCCATCCCCCCGATCACATGACCACGACACCAGAGTGCCCCATCCCACGCTCACGTGGCCGTGACACCAGAGTGCCCCATCCCACGATCACGTGGCCGTGACACCAGAGTGCCCCTGTCATGGGAGACCAGGACAATTATACATTGGACAGAACTGCAGAGTTGAACAACATTGAATTTATTGGAAAAAAGATTCCACAAACTTCCAGTACATACTGTAAGACCCACACAAACTCACCAAATTGAGGTAACTGGGCGACCAGCTTAGAGCCCTAGGTGCAGGGACCTCCGTCCAGAAGTTTACCGCAATACGTATTCCCAACTATCCTCAGATGTATAGGCAGTCCTGCCTTCTACTGTTAGCCAGTAGTTTTACATTTGGGCTGACATAATGAGAAGGAGGACTGCAGAGATTTTCCTCAGCACAGAAGGTGCTACAATGTAGCATGTGTACAGTGTTTAAAGGAACAGGCAATAAAGCCTTATATTAATTTCCCCCTGAAATGGTATTTGCATACCTCTGCACTCATATGGTCCAATCAGCGAGTGAGGGGTCGCCTGCGTTTGACAAATTCGGAGTGAGGGGAGGTTACCTGACTCACAGGACAGTCCATTGGGGCAGGCTTAAGTCGAGCAGGGCTTTTGAAAGGGACCAATTGGACTCGTGTCTACAGGGCACAGTCCCGACAACAGTTCCCGTGGTCCTCTCAATTCCCCCTGAACGGCACTAACTCCAACCCCTTGAATATCGCCTATGGTGTCCCGCAAGGTTCTATTCTGGGGTTCCTACTCTTCTCAGTGTTCATCAATGATCTTCCTACAGCTTGTAAGGGCGCTTCAATACACATGTGTGCGGATGTCACAATCTTATATGCACACAGCCCTAGCTTCTCTGACCTTGGACACGTACTTCTATCTGATTTTTTGAGACTTGCAAACTAGATTTTTCCAAAACAAACTGTTTTTAAGCATTAACAAGACTATAACGATGATATTTTGTACCAAGGCTACATTTCTAAAGCTGCCATTGACGGAGCTTCAGATCAGAACCAACTCTAACACCATCCTAGCCCTTGTCACTAGTTTCAAATATCTGGGCATATGGTTTGACTCCCCCTTAAAATGTGGGTTGTACATTGATACCCTGACATCCAAAACGTATACCAAACTAGGTTTACTTTACAGGAACAAATCCTGCCAATGCCCTATGGTCAGAAAGTGCACCGCACAGCAGATGTTAATGCCAATTATAAAACTAAAAGTAGAGAGAAAAGAGCACTCTGAAATGAGGAGAACTTGAGGCAAAAATATCAAAAAGTATATATAAAAAAAAAGAAAGTGTATCGCACAGCAGATGCTAATGCCAATGATAGATTATGGGGACATCGTATATGGCACGGCACCGCAAACTCACCTTAGCAAACTAGAGACCCTCTACAATTCAAGATGCCGCTTTGTCTTCCAATATAACTACATCACTACAGAATGCTCAAAGACCTAGATTAGTCATCTCTTGAGCCTAGGCACAAAGTTAATTTGTCCTGTCTTGCCTTCAAATACTTCCTGGGCAAGCTACCCATCTATCTGAAGAAGCTCCTCACCCCTGCGACATGCCACACTTGTCAACAGAGATCTGACTCCAAGGGCTTTTCATGGTCCCAAGGTTCAGCAAAGTATCCGGCTGCTCCTCCTCTTACGTTAACCCCATAACTTGAACAAACTACCTTAGATTTTCACAGCCGTCACCAGTCTAAATTCTTTCAATACTTACAGTAAGCTATCTCATATTTTAATCTGGTCTGTAACTGTTACATTCGCCTGTAACTTATTTTCTCTTTAACTGTTCATGCAATGTCTTCATATATAATGCACAACCCTGTTCACCTACAGTAATGCAATATAATGTCTTTATACATAATGTTTAACCCTGTTCATTTAATGTAACCATGTATCTGTCATCATGTGCCTAGGACATACTTGAAAACAAGAGGTAACTCTCAATGTATCACTTCCTGGTAATATATTTTATTAATAATCAAATCAGGTATATTTGTAAATATAAAAGGTTCACGTTGAGTAACTTGCATGTAAAAGTAGATTTGTGAAAGATTAATTAGACGGCTAATTGCCTTGAGATCTAAGAGATCAACGAAAATGATGTTATTATACATTTTGCCCCAAAATGAGGTTCTATAGACACAGTGTGCGTGGCTGTATCTCATTGCTGATGGTATAAGGGCATCTGGATAAGATTGCATTTAGCTATACTCAGTTCCATAATTATTTTGATTCATGTTTTGCATTCCATCTGCTTCTTTTCTCTACAATGTCGCAATAGACATCACACTTCTGCATAAGGAAGGCTAAAACACCAAGCCCATCTACGCCACATGCATTTTACTTATTGACCTATAAATGCTTCAATTGTCTGTGACTGTTATTAAATGTTTCTTGGATAGATGAGCATGTGTTTTAGATATGACCATGAACAAAGTTAGTTGAGCCATTTAGTTCCATTTTCCTGGTCCATTGTGGAAAATGACATTTAACCAATTCTGTGCCAGAGGATACAGCAATGAATTACACTGCACTGAAAACAAAATCACAAAAGACCCACCCACACTGCAGCTCTCTTCCAGAGCCAGTCATATAACTCAGGCTGTTAAGTCTTCAAAGCTGTCTCTGAATAGGTCACTGGTTCTATTCTTGCCATCCATTGGCTGCTCAAGAGGCTTAAGGGCTGTTATATACAGCATGCGGCTGTGCGTGCCTATGCGAACGTGCGTGCACGTGCCGCATGCTTTTCCTGTCTATAGAGCCGGGAGCTGCAGGTAATGTATGTGTGTGTATGTGTGTGTATATGTGAGTATATGTGTGTGCATGGGTTATGTGTGTGAAATGTAGTCCTAAATAAGAATTTTTAAAGAAAAAAAAGTTTAATAAATATTTTTTTTTAGTTCTGCAATCATTAACACACACACACACACACACACACACACACACACACACACACACACACACACACACACACACACACACACACACACACACACACACACACACACACACACACACACACACACACACACGCATACATGCATACACACATACACATACATACATTTGTGCGCAGGCAGCGGCGCGAAATTATGATTTTCCTCATCTTCGCCGCTGTCTGTCTGCTCCCCTCTCCCTGCCGTGCGCGCGCGGCCCTTGTATAGAAAGACTGACTAACATCAGCCAACTAAAATTCCGCGCGCCCGGCACTCTAGAACGTGCCAAAGACAGCATGCTGAAACGTAGATAAACTTGCAAAATGTATGAAAGCTAAAAAGTGTCCTATCTAACTTGTCATTTGAATGTTCATGCCAAAATGTTTCTTCTATAGATAGGGCATTTATCTCTGTAGCTAAGGCATTGTAATTCCCTCTATTCTAATCTCTGTTCTGTTTATACTCTTTCTCTCTCTAGCAAAATCCATATTTCATGTTTGGTGAACTGCTTGGAAACTTTTAAAACATTCTATTTTTGGTGAATTGAACAGAATTGGTGAATTTTGCAAAGTTTTAAAGTGTGAGCAAAAAGTTTGCACATCTTTACTTATGATCACAGCACCCTACACCCACACTCCGGTTTCATGAGAAACCAATGGTCCATTTTGAATGGTTCTGTATCATGGTGAATTTAAGACACCGGCCCTATGCCTGGCAGACCTATCTGTAGGTCTGCAGTGCAGCAGTGACCGGGTTAAAATTCAGCTGGGGAAAAGTTTTGTTAATTGATCAGGTCCCAGCTGCCTCGTTAAGGGGCTTTAAAAACATAGGCTGCTGATACATACCTGGCTGTCTGATCCAGTGGTACACACTGAAACGCTGGAGGAAAATTACTTGCTATAAGGTCTGTCTTGCCTTTAAATACTTGTTTGCTATATTGATACTCTGGACTTTAATCAGCACTTGTTGGGAAAATGGAAAAGCCCTGCTCAGGACTGATCTTTCTATTTTGTTTGTTTGCTGAAAAGAAGCTGTCTTATTTTTGTGTGCCGTATTTTTGAGGCAAAAACAAGCCAATTCAGAAACCAACGTGTTGTTGCATTGACCCAGCAACAGGTTCTCATAATAAAAGGATTTTGCACATCTCAGAACATGAACATTCTTTTGAACCACAAACACATCCAAGATCAAAACCGGAATATTTTATACAACCAAAATCAAAACACAAGTGAAAATGTCCATCCTTAATTCTATTATCACACCTTGTTTAGGGAATAACCAATGCTACGCATGAACTCATCTAGATAAGGGGTAGCCAACTCCAGTCCTCAAGAGCTACCAACAGGTCAGGTTTTCAGGATATCCATGCTCCAGCACAGGTGGCTCAATCAGTGGCTCAGTCTTTGACTGTGCATGGTTGTTCTACTAAATCCCAGAATCTCCTTGATTCCCTTTGGCACCCAAGTTTTTAGCTACACTGCTCCCACTCTGCATCGTACAGTCCGAGTGGTCCCCTCTCTGGGAATCTATAAAAACAGACTCAAGAACTACCTGGTTTCAGTTTCTGCCTCTCCCCCCCACCAGTCCCTCCTCCAAAAAACGATATCAGAATCTTGCTTTCTCAGCCTTGCCAAATGTTGGCAAAATAGTAAAAAATATTTGCGAAGAAAATGGGTCAATTTTGCAAACTTGGCCACAAATGTCACACATCTCTTTTACCAACACATGTAGAAGAACAAATACCACACTTTATATTTGTATAAGACTATTAAATCACTGCAGTGAAAGGTGGCAAAGACAATGGAGGAATACAATAGAATGTGACTGTGAGGATCCGCCATCCTGGCGGCTGGAGACCGTCTCCTCGTCTGAAAAAACTTGCCACCACGGACACCCAGGATGCGCAGTCTCACGGCCCCGTTACGCGGACCTTGACCTTGCGTGGCCTGTCTGCCCGCCCGGGTTCCACCTTTGCCTCCCCGCTCTGGCGCTCGGCGAGTGAGCTCATCCAGCCTCCCCTCTGACTCACGACCCCGTCCGGGTGACGGACAGGACCAGCGTGGGAGTGACTTGCGCTCCGGTCTCTGCCCCGTGACCTCAGTGACGAATGTGGGTCGGCGCACGCTCGGTCCCACCTCCATTCCGGATCAGGTTGCATTATAGGGCACACCTGTGTGCACCAGCAACCTATAAGATTCGGTTTCCTGGTTCCACCCTGGCTTTTCATTGGAAGATCTTCCTTTATATACCCTCTTGCTCCAGACACTTATTGCTGAGCATAGTCTTGTGTGACACTGTGCCTTGCTACATTCAGTTCCTGTATCTCCTGCCTTGCCTGTTGATCCTGCCACTGCCTTGTATGTGCGTATATTACCTCACTTGTTTCTAATAATATAATTACTGTCTTACACTATGAGAGTTGTGCACTGTGTCTTTTTCTTTTTCATTGCAGAGTCAGCTAATCATTTTCCAATCTAAATTCTAACTTAATAATAAATGAACAATTTACATGCTGAATATATAGATTTATTTAGAGAATATATAACAATGAATATTTAGGATGATTTCAAGCCTATCTTCAATAAACACATGGAGACAACCTGTGCATTTCATTGTAAACGTAAGAGTTATAAAGATGTGCTTCTATTATGGCCATTTTATTGTACTGTATATGATGTATTGTGCTCATCTGTATGTTACAAATAAATCTTTTTGAAATTGCAAAGTAATGACGTGTTACTGTACATTTTTATACTGTTAGGGATCATGGCATTAGTAACGTCTGTTGGAATATTTATCTGGCAAATGTGAAGAAGTCAGATTTCTATGTTTATCTATTGACTATTATGAAATAGTTGTGTGCGATAAGGTCCCTTCTGATGCCAGGAGCTGTCTTAGGAAATAGCACCACTTAGTCATTATGTGCCCAAATGTATAGTTAGTGATTATGCAGTTATAGCCAGAGAATCACCTGGATCTTGCGTAACTAGCTTTCTTTTTGCTTAACTTAACTTTCATTTTGTAAGAAAAGGAAAATGACACATTACCAGAAAATAAACACATGGGGCACACCTCAATTATCTTGTTTACCCCAATGTCTTTCCTAAAGGTGGGCACTTTCACTGGGGTTTTAGCCTTGGTTGTGGTTCTAAATAATTCCGTTTTTTGGTTTTCTTGTGGTTTGTTTTTTTTGGTTTTCCCAATACTTGTTTTTTCTTAAATGATAGTCTAATTTTAATTCTACACAGAAAAATGCATGTTTTTGATCATTTTATATATTTAAAAAAATTAATGCAAAAAATACAGCCCACCCCCCAAAAAGTAAAAGCCAGGATAACTTAAACATTTGTTCTAAAGTTTTATTCTGAGTTTGAATTGAATGTTACATTCTCAAACTGCTCAACCAGAATTCAAATTGAACGTCAAATCTGTGAAGTTCAGATTTTGAACCTGAAAAATCACCCGCCCTTAAATGTACAGATTTATACAGTCATTGTTCTACAAAATATCATGGATAAAATCAAATAGCAAACTACTGTACTACAGTATAACATGTATATATCATCTGCAGTACGATCTATAGTGAGAGATACAGTACAAGATGTCATATGCTCTGTTCTTGGGATTTAAAAAACACTGGTCTTTTTCTCCATTACTAAAATTATAACATTCATTTGTGATCCAGCATGTTTTGATGAGACAGAGGCCCCAGAATGGGGTCGTAGGCTCCTTAAGGGCTGCGACGTCCTGATTGGCGTGAGCTGGGGGGTCGGATAACCCCCCTCCCCCCACGGATTGGGAAGGCTGCTTGTCCCCTCCCATCTAGGGGGAGGGAGGTGAGAGGGTATAAAGAGAGAGTCCCTGGGGGAAGAGTCAGAGCTAACGGAATTTTTTCCCTTACCTTACAGGATTTTTGCTGCGGATCTGCACATCTTTCCAGATATGATGGCAGGCCTTGTGGATTACAGCAGCTCCCCGCTGTATGAAGACCCCTGGAGCCCTGCCAGCCTCACCCACCTGGATCCTGAATCCGATGCTGCGGCTGCAACAGAGGATCAGGTAAGTGCCCCTGCCCCGCGCAGATCCCAGCGCAGAGGTGCAGGCAGAAACCCACATGCCCATTCTCCCAGCCCGGCCAGGTCCCCCGCCAAGCGCAGACGCCTCCCGCCAGCGTCCGCTCCTTCCCCTGTCCCCTCCACTGCTCCCAGGCTCTCCCCCAAGCGCCCTCTTCCCGCGGCCGCCTCCCGGTTTGGGCCCCTGCGAAGCCCCGCCGCCCGCGCTCACCTTCACCAGCGCGGTCTCGCCGGGCTCCCCGCCGCCATCCTTCATGCCTGGAGGACCCGATCTCTGGGGAGAGCCGCTTCACCCTCAATAGTGTGCGGCCTCGCCTCCGCCAGCCCCCGCGTCACCAGCCCGCTCACCCCCCTGCCGGTGACCCCCCACTACCAGCCCTCCCAACCCTACTGCGGGAACCATCTGGCGCCGTGTGCGCGGGCCCGGGCGTGTGCTGGTCGAGCCCCGACCACCCGCTCAATCACCCCCCCGGCCGCATCCAGCTTCCTGATCGCGGGGAATATCAGGCGCCGCCCGGGGCGCACGCTGGCCAGGTCCCCCCCTTCCTTCTTTCTCAACCGGATCGGGGGGACTGATAGGCGCCGGCTGGGGATGGGACCCGCTCCCCCTGCTCACTTACCCCTCCGGCCAGGGTCCACGTGCTCCTCGGCGCCATTACTCACCTCCCTCCCATGTGCAGCAGGGGAGGGAGGGGCGCTCTACCCCCACGTGGGCTGCAGGCGGGCCCCTCCCCCTCACTCCACAGGCTTCTATGAGCAGGGGGAGGGGGGTTTCCCTGCCCGAGTTCCTTAAGGGGACAGGAGGTAACAGGCAGAGGCAGGCTTTTTCCTTGGGCTTCAATGCAGCAGCGCCACCATGAGGCCCTTAGCGGTACTGCAGGGCGACCTCAATTTCACCTCTCAGGGCGATCTCAACCTTACCCCTCACAGTACAGGACAGACTGTGAGCAGGGTTACTACCGTGAAATACCAACTTATTACATACCGCCACACGTTATACCTAACCATCCCACCTACTTACCTCCAGCTGGCAGGGCCGCTGGTGGTCCAGTGTATAACCGCCCCAGCCACCGTGGGGCCCTTGCCCCTACCACCCAGGGGTCACGTCGTGTCGGGGGATTTCATGTGACCCAGCCCCTGGTTCCCGCATGGGAACCGCAGGCTGGGTCTTCTCAGTTTCAGCAGGAAGCGGCGGCCAATGAGTGGTCATCTCATGCCTGGGAGTCGGACCAGGACCTCTACCTACCAGTATGCTGAACCGACCAACGGGATTCAGGATAAGGAAATGAATCCTATGTCTAGTACTTAGAGTAGCGATTCGGATATTGACAGCGACAGCGACATTTCTGAATCAGAGAGTGCAACACGACTACACATGACCCCGATATATATAGTCCTAAAGAAACAGCTAGTGGGAATTAACCGGGCACTTAAGGCTAGGCCAAGCGGGGCAATGCAGGAGGCAGCGGCGGAGAGCAAGGCCCCAAAAATAAAGGACGGTAGCATCAGCGCTAGCGCAGCGATGAAGAGGAAGGACCACACTCTCCAGTCGGGTTACACCCAAGGTGAGAAAAGCAATTATAAAAGGGAAATTCACAGACGTATACAACCTTTCTACTGAAGGGTTGCAGGCCAAGAAAAAAGCGAAGGCTGCAGGTGATGAGGGCGGTAACAAGCAAAAAACCATGGACAACTGGCTAAGGGGTTACCTAGGGTTAGCCAGCTGCCTCCTGGAGAAGCACCCAGAGAAGGGCCTAAATGTCCTTAAATACATTGAACTGATACACGACACACACAAAACGTATGGGGGTGCAGCGTGGCATGAATACGATGAGGAGTTTAGGCACAGGATGCACGGTTACCCCGTTCTGAATTTTGGCACTAAGGACCTGGACTTATGGAACTGCCGGGTTACACCAGAGAAATTGGCTCCCTTTGCCAGGGGGCCGGATGGGTGGCCAGCTAATCTACCACCGGGTAAACCCAAGAGATCAGAGTTCTGGGACTTCAATAAAAACTCTTGCTCAAGGGGAGGGGAGTGTAGGTTCCTACACGTTTGTTCAATCTGCAGCGGCGCCCACCCAGCTCAGAAATGTTTTAGAAAAGCCAAGACCACCGGCAAGCAGGCTGATAGTGGCCCCGGCAAGGGCGGAAACGCCAATTAAATTAGAATGTATGCTGCCATGGCTCCAGGCCTACCCTTGTCAGGCGACAGCGGATTTTCTCGAGAGAGGTTTTAGGGAGGGTTTTGTCATTCCAGTTGGGTCCAATTTGGTAACCACCTGCGCAAGTCACAACCTTAAATCTACCTCGATTTACCCGCACGTTGTGCGGGAAAAAATTAACAAGAAGGTAAGCCTGGGACGCATGGCAGGACCATTTCACTCACTGCCCATACACAATTTAATCATATCCCCCTTAGGGGTAGTTCCAAAGAAAGTACCCGGCAAAATCAGGCTCATTCAGCACCTATCTTACCCCAAGGGCAGATCCGTTAATGACGCGATCGATCAGCAGGCGTGCCATGTCCAATACCAATCGTTCGATAGGGCCATCACCATGGTCATTACTTATGGGAGGGGGGCCCCAAGCTGGACATAGTCAGCATTTCGCCTATTACCATTACACCCAGATAGTTTCAGGCTCATGGGTTGCAAGTTCGAGGAGGCTTACTACGTGGACATGTGCCTCCCCATGGGCTGTGCCATTTCCTGCGCCTTTTTTGAGGCATTTAGCACGTTTATACACTGGTGCATAATGGAGTGTACGGGGTGTGACACTATAGCACATTACTTGGACGATTTCCTCCTCGTGGGGCCCCCTGAGTCCACACTTTGCAAGAGGCTCTTAGAAAGCAGCTCTGCGCTAATGCGTAACATGGGGATACCCATAGCTGAGGACAAAACAGAGGGCCCGGTCAGCATTCCTAGGGATCGAGATCGATTCAGTGGCCGGGGAATCTAGGTTGCCCAGGGATAAAGTTATGAAACTGAGGGGTCTTATTCAGGAATGCAAGGGTGCTAGGAAGGTTACACTAAGGCAGATGCAGGCACTGCTCGGGCTCCTAAATTTCACATGTAGGGTCATACCCATGGGCAGGATTTTCAGCAGGAGATTAGAGAGGTCGACCGCGGGGGTATCCCGTCCGCTGCACCGCATCAGGGTCACTAAAAACTTAGATCAGACCTGGGTGTCTGGGAAGCTTTTCTCCAGGACTTTAATGGCAAAAAGCTATGGATAGAAGGGGGCCGTAGTAACCAAGAGCTAGAGTTGTTCACAGACGCGGCGGGGTCGCTAGGCTTCGGGGCTTACCTAAAAGGGGAATGGTGCGCAGAACCATGGCCCCAGGCATGGGTAGACTCGGGTTTAACAAAGAACATTGCCTTCCTGGAGCTTTTTCCCATCATAGTGGCGGTAGAGCTTTGGGCTAAGGAGCTCAGTAATAAACACATCATATTCTGGTCTGACAACCTGGGGGTGGCGGGAGCAGTATTATTTATTTATTTATTTATTTATTTATAAAATATTTTACCAGGAAGTAATACATTGAGAGTTACCGCTCGTTTTCAAGTATGTCCTGGGTACAGAGTTAAGACAAATAATACATGGTTACAAATACAGTTACATAAATGAACAGGGTATACATTATATACAAGACATTGCATGCACAGTTAGAGATAATATATATTATGTGCGAATGAAACAGTTACAGACCAGATTAAAATGTGAAACAGCCTTAGATTTGAAAGAACTTAAACTGGTGGTGGATGTGAGAGTCTCTGGTAGGTTGTTCCAGTTTTGGGGTGCACGGTAAGGAAAGAGGAACGGCCTCTCCGCAACATCAAGCCCAGTGATCCGGCTGTTGCGGAGGCTGGTGCTGCTTTGCATGCGCAGCAACATCAACTTTAAAGCCAAGCATGTCCCAGGGAGATTAAATGTGATAGCAGACGCCTTATCGAGGTTCAATTGGACTGCGTTTAGGCGAGCAGCGCCAGCGGCAAATGCCATAGGTCTAACGTGCCCACGTCACATTTGGCAGATAGGGATATCGGACTAATGGACCTGGTCCAGAAGTCGCTAGCCCCACGCACCTGGAAAACCTACCTCTGGGCTTAGCACACATGGCTAGCATTCAAGCAAAAGGACAGGGTTGAGGGTAAGCGAGGTAGCAGCGCACGGATAATTAGCATCCTCCAGGCCCAGAAGGCAGCTGGGGTGACGCGGACCAGTGTTGGGGCCATGTTGGCAGGTTTGGCTTTCTTCCTGAAGCTCCATAACCGCAAGGACATAACCAAGGATTTCATAGTAAGGAGAATCCTCATAGGCTGGGGTAGGGGCGAAGCCAAGAGAATTGACAGTAGGGAGCCGGTAACGCTAGACAGGCTTGGGTTATTGATGATGGCAGCAAAAGAGGTATGTGTCAATACAGCGGAAAGGGAACTGTTCAGAGTAGCATTTGCCGTAGCTTTCTTTGGTGCCTTCAGGGTCGGCGAGCTCGTGGCAGCATCTAAAGCAAGCCAAGGTGTGGGTTTGCTTTTCTCAAACGTGATTATTAATGCTACATCGGTGGCGTGCAAGATCCACAGGTCTAAAACCGACCAAGCGGGAAGGGGAGCATGGGTTAATCTCACGGGGAACTGTAATGAAAAAGTGTGCCCAGTGGCGCTGATTAAGTGCTACGCAAGGCATAGGCACAAGGTTGGGGGCAATTTCCTCGTCCATCAGGACGCGACACCGCTCACAAGGTACCAGTTTCAAAGCGTTTTTAGGCGGTGCATTGCAGCTGGGGGGATGGATCCTAGTTTATTTGGTTCTCATTCCTTCAGAATCGGTGCCGCTACGCTGTACGCCGGAGCAAATAAAAAAACTGGGAGGTGGAAGTCCAGTGCCTTTAGATGTTACATCAGGGCCAAAGGGCACAGCAGCGTGCGGACGCAAGAATATTAACATGTTTCTCCTTCTCAGTAGGTAGCCGTGCAAGAACCCTGGAAGTTTGGATCATGGGTCATTCCTTCATCCATTGGGCGCACGAATGGGCGAAGGATCAGCGGTGCGGCCAGCAGCTGGCAGCGGGTGTTAAGGAGTTTGCGGGAGGAATTGAGGTTAGAGGTCGCAGCTTTGGGTGGGCTTGTCGGCCCCAGGGGAGCCGGTGCCCAGCAGAGGGGCCTCCGGATGGCGGAGCTGCCGCGCCAGCCAAGCTCAGGAGACGGAGAACGGGCGAGGACTTTAGGGTCCGCCTGTCAGCTGGAGCCCCTAGAACAGCTCAGCAGGCTGGAGGCGCCGGCTTTAGGGCCGGGCCGGCCTATGCCCAATCACCGCTGGTAAAAGGCTGGGTGCCAGCTTTAGGGCTGGGCCTAAGCTGACCCTAGGGGCGGGAGGGGGAGGGAAGCAGCCCAACATCGGCTGAATGAGGATCTCACCCTCCAATTTTACAGTGCTTTTGGGTGGGGGGAGGGAGCGGGCCAATTGCTGGCTGTCTGGGCAAGGATCTCCCCCCCATTCACATGGATCCTGCTAGGCTGGCGGGCAGGCTGGTTGATTTTAACAGCGGGTGTTAAAATAAAGCTGTGACCTTTTCTTCCAACCTTGTGTGGTGTGACGTTATTTGGTTTAGCGTTACAAAGGAGGGGCGGCGCTTAAAGCCTTTAATTCTAATAACACTAATATATAAGGTTGAGCAGTTTCAAAATCTGAACAATGTGAAATTTCTTCTGAAGTTTGAGCCAAATATAATAGAAAGAGACCTCGCTCTAACCCCTTGTTGGTGAATGCGTGCTGCCTAGGGATGTACAGAATAGAAAAGGATGTATACCAAAGAAGGCACACTGAAGGATCCCCTTGTAGGCGCACCGCAGACCTTTATAGTATAGACGGTCAGGGGTGGATGTAGTAAATAGAATAAACTTTATTTAATAACAATGTAGATGTGTAGTTAAAACGGTATATAGTGCAGTTCCATATACTTAAATAAATAAATAAACTTAAATAGAAGATAGACCGTGATGTCTATCTTTTATTTAAGTACTAGCTGAGAAACCCGGCGTTGCCCGGGATGTGAAGTGTGAATAAGTATGTGTAAATGTTGTATGTGAAAGTTGTAATGTGATGCCAATGTTATGTAATATTAGTTAGAATTGTGTTTGTAAATCAACAGTAGTAGAAAGCACATGTATATGAGGGCAAATGTTTGAAGTGTATGTTAGTTGTTACGGTAGTTATTTTTGAAAATGTTATTGTTGGAAATGCTTCTTGAAAGATGTGAATGTCCATTGTTGAGAGGAGTGTATTTGATGTAATGTTAAAGTGTGTGTTGTAAAATAATGTAGTAATAAAAGATGACAGTAGTGTATTGAGTGTCTTTCATTTTTTTGTAATTTCTTATGGCAATATGTAGAGTTCATGGAAATTGAGGAAAGTCAATCTTCATTGTAATGCTTGTTTGTAAACGACATTTTTGGTAGTTCCAGTTGGAGCAAAGATGTACAATTGTTGGGGGGATCCAACTCTAGAGCACGCAACATATAACTGGCCGTGGGAGAAACATGGTGATTCTAAGTTGATACCAGTGCACTTTATAGATTGTCCTTGTGCTTTGTTAATGGTGATTGCAAAAGCTAGTTTGATGGGGAACTGTAGCCGTTTGAAAGTAAAAGGCATGTCTGTAGGAATGAGTGGAATGCGGGGGATGAAGACATCTTGGCCTTTGGCGTTGCCAGTTAAGATAGTAGCTTCAATTAGGTTGGGCATCAATGTTTTTATGCACAGTCTGGTTCCATTACAAAGGTTAGGTGTGTGTAGGTTGCGAAGTAGCATGATGGGTGCTCCAACTTTGAGGCGAAGATGATGTGGTGGCATCCCTGATGGTTCGAGGGAGTGTAGGAATTCAGGTGGATAGTTAACGGCTTCATCGCAATCCACAACTGTATCGATTGAGTTGTATTGAGTAATTGTGTTTGGAATAATGTCTTGAATTTGATGATTGATGTCATTGACAGAAGTATTTTTGGCAGCAAGGATGGCTCTTTCACAGAGCCACTGGTGGTTTGTGTAATTGTGTAAGAGATTTGGATAGACATGATGTATGAGATCTTCAAGTGATGTCATCATGTGACAAAAATGTGTGGGAAAAGCAATTTCACCTGATGTTAAGTCAGTAGGTAAAGTGCCTTCACCTATTTGAAGAAGTGTGTGTGCAAAAAGTTGTTAATTTGAGTGGCCGAGAAGTTGGACTCGCATATTGGTTGTTAATGGAAAATGTTTGACATGTCGCCATAAAATAGAGGATTTAAGGCATGCATGAAGTTCGTCTGCTGGTGTGGATCGTGGTATGACTGGAAGTGTTTGTCTGAAATCACCAGCTAAAAGAATGACAGCACCACCCATTATTTGTTTATTGTTACGCAAGTCTTGCAAGGTTCTATTAAGGGCTTGAAGTGCTTTTTTATGCGCCATGGTACACTCATCCCAAACAATAAGTTTGCAAATTTGAAGAACACGGGCTTGGCCAGATGTCTTGGTAATATTACATGTTGGGTTTTCTTCATGAGCAATGTTTAGTGGTAATTTAAGAGCTGAGTGCACAGTTCTTCCTCCATCCATAAGAGTGGCTGCAATGCCAGATGATGCAAGTGCAAGTGCAACATGATTGTGCATTCTTATTTCTGCAAGGAGTAAATTTATGAGAAATGTTTTGCCTGTTCCACCTGGAGCATCAAGAAACAGGATTGCACCTTGTTCGTTGTTTATGTGCTGCATGATGTTGTCATAGGTGTTAAGTTGTTGTGGAATTAACATTGGTTTTCTTGTGGCAACATATTCTTGTAGTATGGAAATATTGTATTGTTTCTCTCGCATAAGGTCTGTATTGAGTACATCGTGATGATGACGTTGGGGAGCTTCTAGACCTAATTGAAGTAGTGTTTTGTTATTGATACAGAGACATGTATCTTCTAACAATATGAGTACCTCGTTGAAAATGTCAGGTGAAAAGGTAACATTGAGTGATGGGTTGTGTCTCTGTGCTTTGTGAAGTATATCTTCACTCATGTGAGGTAGCGGGATAGGGGGAGGGACATTGGTGGCATGGTGTAGCGGGGTAGGGGGCCTCGCGGTCCGGTTGCGGTAGGGAGATGTGTGAGGTGCAGGAGATGTGAGGCGTGCTGTGCGGTTCGCGGGAGCTACACTGTGTGAGGTGAGGGGTATTTATTTGTGTTTGGTGTGCGTTTGTGTAGGTGTTGAAATGTTGTGTGTGTTTTTGTTTTGTGTTAATGTTGGCTGTGTGTGTGGCAGAATAGTGTGTGTATGTAATTATTGTGTGTGATTGTTGATTGTGTGGGGTGTGTGTGTGGATGAGTGAGTGTGTGATGTGATAGTGAGTGTGTGGTGTGTGAGTGTGTGTGTCAGTGTTGGTTAGTTGAGTGTTTGTGTGCAATAAATTAGACAGATGTGTAAATAGTAATGTTTTGTGTAAAATATGTTATTGAAGGGAAGAGGTGATTTATTGTGCTAGGTGTGTTAGTAGCGGAGGTGTTGTGTTGTTGTATATGTTTGTGTGTGGTGGGATGTTGATGTGCAATGGGAGTGGGTGGTGAGACGTGTAAATGTGCATTGTATTCAGTGTAGTGTGTATGGTGAAGGGTAGGTAATTGGAACAGTGGGTTGGGTGTGTGTGTTTGTTTAGTGGTGGTTGTGTTGTGTGTGGTAGTTAAGGTTATGTTGAAGTGTTGTTTTGTGTGTTGTATCAGCAGAGGAGGTTGGTGTGTGTGTGTGAGTACGTGTGTTGCGTGGTTGAGGGCGTGTGGCGTTGCTGAGTGCGTGTGTGTGTGCATGTGTTTGTGTATTTGTGTGTGTGTTGTGTGTGATGGTGTGTGGTGTGTGTGAGAGCATGTGTGTATGTGGCGTGTGTGATGGCATGTGTGTGTGTATGACGCATGTTGTGTGTGTGACGTGTGTGAGTGCGTGTTGTTGGTCATAGACATGTTGTAAATTGCATGTTTTTGAGTGTAGTGTGTGTATTATGAGGGTGAAGGTGAGGTGTGATTTGTTGTTATGTGTGGCATAGAATGACAGGATGTTTGCGTGTGTGTGTGTGTGTGTGTGTGTGTATGAGGGGGTTTTGTGTGGGTGAGTGTTGTGTGTGAGTGGTGGTGTGAGAAGTGTTTTAGAATAAATTATACAGACAGTGAAATTGTTAGGAAAACATATTTTATTGTAAGGAACAGCTGAGATTCAGTGGTAGGTGTTGTCATACAGTGTGTGAGGTAGCGGGAGTGACATTGGTGGCATGCTGTTTGACTGTAGTCCGCGGCGTCGCGGTCCGGTTGCGGAGGGAGATGTGTGAGGTGCAGGAGATGTCAGGCGTGCTGGTTGTTCCGCGGGAGGTAGAGTGTGTGAGGTAGCGGGATAG